>NW_020230622.1:0-86575 GCF_003227715.2 Harpegnathos saltator
TAGGGATAGGCACTTTTTGAGTTGGGGTAATATAGAGATATTCGAAGTCTGTTCGGATGTACGATACGACTGTTTTTCTTCAGTTTGATTTTTGATATTAGTTTCTATTATATTTTTTCTAATACTTCCTGCGATCCCATATATTGATCTCCAAATTCCCCAGGTTTGGGTCCTTTTAACAAAATACCTGATTCCGATCTCGGGTTTAAATATCTGGGGATTAATTTTTTTAACGTAACGAATTTTTGATTTTTCTTTAGCTTCTACTAAATTATTATTTGCCTTGTTTGAATTTGATGTAATCTAGTAATAAATTGTATCAGATAATATACGTATGGTTCTAATTTTGTCGTCTTCAAGTATGTTCGTTTGAAGGTATTCGTGCAGGTCTCCCGAAAACTAATTTGTATGGCGTATGTTTATTCCTTCGTGTATGCTAGGTGTTATAATTTTGGATAGCTAAGTCTAAACCCATTCGTCCCATCTTTTTCGTCGCTGGCATTTGTTTCAGGTATTCTCCAGATGCGTGATGAGATCTTTTGAGTGAGCCGTTTGATTAAGGATGAAGGCGGTGGTGCGAAAATTTTCGTATTCTGTAGTACCTGGCCAATTTTCTCATTAAATCACTAATGAAGTTTTCTACCCCTTGATCTGTAAGTACAGTCTTGGCTGGTCAAAAATGGTGATAAATCTCTTCATAAATTTGTCGGCTATTGTAGCAGCGGTTGGTCAGGTAACGGCACAGCTAGGCAGAATTTGCTTAATTTCTTGCATTGTGAATAATATTCGTTACCTGTTTTAGTACGAGCAGCGGTCCTACGATGTCTATTGCTATTTTGTCGAATGTCCATCCTGGGGTATCGGTTATTATCATGGGTTGTTTTATCTTTACTCGAACCAATTTCTTTAATTGACACTGCAAGCATTGTTGAATGTATCGTCGGATTTCTTCTTTTATGTTCTCCCAATAGTAATTTGGCGGATTCAGTTGTAAATCTTGGTTACTCCTCTTGTCCTCCCACTGGAATGCAATGCATCTTTTGGAGTATAGCTTCTCGTATACCTTTTGGCGGATATTTGATTAGCCCTTTACAAATAATTATCTTGTGTTGGAGCCTGAAAATGCAATTTGATAGAAATTTTGTTTTAATGTCATTCCAAGGTACATTTAATATGTGTTCATTTATAGCGATACTGATGCTCGCAAGATTCAATTCTTCAATTATTTTCCGTAAGTTGATAGCTGCTGTGCTTATGTTGGTTAATATCATGTCGGTCCTTCGGTCAGATCTTCGCTGATGGGAGAATGATGTGATATCGTTTAGTCTTTTTTATTAATTTAGGTACGCTAACCGATAAATCTGCCAATTCCGATATTTCTTGTCTCTCGAATAACATTTTAGCACCGGCATCGATAGGATTTCTTGAGGTATTTGTGAAATATAGCAAATTATCCCTGCGTAAAAAATGGGCATCTCTAGACTCAATTAAATTTTTCCTTTTGGCTTGGAGGTCGGTGTCCTGCGAATTTGTTGTAATAATCATTGGCGGTTCAGCGTCACTGTCATCGGTATCCTCAGGTAAAGGCTTCAGCGGTCATCGTCGCTTTTTTGCGCCAACAATTTCTTCATCTATGACCCAGTTTTTTGCTTAGCTCGACTTCGGGTTAGCATAGGCCGAAAGGTTTCAGCGGGCTTCTTTTCTAACTCTTGTTCTTCAATTGTTCTGTAGACGAATCTATGTGTGAACTAGTGCGTCAGTTACATATATACTCGGAGATTCAGCTAACTCTTCAGGCAAGAAGGGTATAGAGTCGGTGGGAAAGTTTTCAGTTTGGTTCGGAACTTCGAGCGGATAGGTTTCGTACGAATTTCTCGTATGTGGGCTATCAGTTTGTTCGTGCCGTATGTTTGTGCTTGTCTTCTTTGGTTGTGATTGGTTATCAATTGAATTGGCTTCCTGTATTCCCTCTTCGTCAAAGTCTTCGATTGGAACGTGATCCTCTGATAAGTACATCATATTAACATCGTCTTCGTCTGATTCTTCAGGATTATCGTCCTCTTATAAAAGGTGTCTGATGGCTTCGCATCTTGTGGATTATTTGGGTTAAATCTGCTTTTAATGTTAATCACTTTGCAGTCCGTTAGAGGTAGGTCTACTGGGTTTCTCGATAAGATGTCTGCGTTTACATTTGTTTTTCCGGTTTTATAAACTATTTCGTAATCGTATTCGGCTAATTCTAGTCTCCATCGAAGTATTCGCATTTTCTTATCCTGAGCATTTTTAAACCACATCAATGGTTTATGGTCTATTATAGAGCTCGGCAAAATGTGCATGCGACGGCCGATTTTCGACTATCTCCGCCCACCGCTATTCCCTTTACTTCGCCGCTCCGCGCGCTGCCTACAAGCCGCTCGAGCCTCAAGAGCGTGTTTCCAATAGTTTTCCACGTCACCCATGAAGTACTATTGTTGACGCGTTTTTTTTAAGTGGTATCCCCAGTAAGCTTAATCCATCGATGATTGTAACAACCCGTAACTAATTGAACAGAAGCGAAATAAAATATGTTAAATGAAGAAAATTCAATTCAATTTTAGGCGTCTTTCATTGGTAAGGGTGGAAACGTCAATTCGGATATTGCATGTAGCGAGCCGCATAAGACGCGGTAAGGAATCGTCGCTTAAAGAAGAACACTTCTCATTTTTTATAAACTTCATTTTTGAAAAATGAAGAAGCCTACTAGGGATGCCACTTAAAAAAACGCGTCAACAATAGTACCTCATGGGTGGGAAAACTATTGGAAACATGCTCCTGAGGTTCGAGCGGCTTGTAGGCAGAGCGCGGAGCGACGAGGTAAAGGGAATAGCGGTGGGCGGAGATAGTCGAAAATCGGCCGTCGCGTGCACATTTTGCCGAGCTCTGGTCTATTACAAGTGTGAAATTCCTCCCGTATAAATATGGTCTAAAATGTTTGACACAGTATATAACCGCTAAGGCTTCTTTTTCATAAGTGTCATATTTTATTTCGTAATTGCTCAGGGTACGAGATGCGTAAGCTATTGGTCGATCTGCGTTAACTTTTCCTTGTGATAATATTCCCCCTATTGCGAAGCCTGAAGCGTCGGTGGTTAAAATAAATGGTTGTGAGAAATCTGGATGTTGCAGCACCTGTTCTTTACTACTGTGATCAAAAAATAAGGTGAATTTGTTTATAAAATGAAAAATCTTTATTTATTCTTCCAAATCAATTTCATCGCCTTCAAAGTATTCCCCGTCCGACACAATGTACTTATGCCAATGTTTTTTCCAATCCTCGAAACAGTCAGAGAAGTCTTTTTCCGGGGAGGCCTTCAATACTTTCTTCGATACGGCTTTTATCTCCTCAGTCGAGTCGAAACGGTATCCCCGCAGCGGTCTTTTGAGTTTGTTGAACAGCCAGAAGTCGCACGGTACTAAATCAGGCGAATACGGTTTGTTATGAAACGATAAGGTTCGAATTTTTGGCGAAATGTTCTCGAAGGACTAATGCAATGTGGGACGGTGTTTTTGGAACCAATCGAGAATTGACGCATTTGAGGCACAAAACATCTTTTAAAATGGTTTGGGTTGATCCAAATAAAATGCCCGTAGCATCAGCAAGGTCTCTAATTGTCAATCGACGATTTTCGAACAGCAAATCTTTAATTTCCTTGACGTGGCTTTCATCGGCAGATGTTGATGATCGTCTGGGGCGCTGTTCGTCTTGAACTCGTTCTTGGCCTTCTTTTAAGTCTTTGTACCATTTATAAACATTTTTTTGCGACATAGCCTTATCACCAAAGGCCTTCTGCAACATCCTCAACGTTTCCGCGGCAGAATATTCATTCCGCAAACAAAATTTAATGCAAATTCTTTGCTCAACAAAATCAGACGTAGTAAAAATCGAAAAACTCTCTTTTGTATGTTTACAAAAACACGTATAGCTCTGCAGTAATTGAATATATTGACATGAAACTCTGCGTATATGTCAAAGACAATGCTACCAACCCACCAAAAAATAATTTCATGATTTTATAGTACTCGCAAAGTTTAAATGAAATATTCACCTTATTTTTTGATCACAGTAGTACATAGTTAATTTTTTAATATTTCAAATGACTGCTGTTGCGAACCATTCCACTTGAAAGGCACTTCTAATTTTAATAATTGCGTTAGAGGACGAGCTAATTTAGAAAATTCTGGTATAAATCTCCTGTAATATCCAGCTAATCCCAAAAACTGTTTTATATTCTTAGGTGTTTTAGACGTTGGAAATTCGCGTACAGCTTCTAATTTTCTTTGATCCGGTTTAACAACTTCGCTACTAATTGTATGTCCCAAATAATTGACTTCCTTGCATAAAAGCGACATTTATCTATCTGTAATTTTAAGTTGGCTTCTTTAAGCTTTTGCATAAGTTTTTTAAATTTGAATTCATGTTCTATTAAAGAAGATGCGTATAGCACGATATCATCCAGATAAACAAATACTTCTCGTCCTTGAATTCCAGCTAAAACTATGTCCATTAACGTTGAAATGTAACGGGAGCGTTTTTCAATCCGAAGGGCATGCGCGTAAATTTGTAATATCCGAACGGTGTAGTGAAAGCCGTCTTATGGCTATTACGTGATCCATTTCTATTTGGTGAAATCCCGACGCTAAGTCAAATACTGAAAAATATCGTGCACCGCCAAGTTGATCAAGGATGTCAATTATATTCGGTAATGGGTACGTGTCTCCGATAGTTTTGTCGTTAAGCATGCGAAAATCCAACACCATGCACCATCGCTTATTACCTTCTGAATTCTCTTTTTTGGGCACTGTCCAGATAGGAGTATTATATGGCGAATGTGAATGTCGTACAATACCACCATTCAGTAATTCTTGTACTTGTAAATTTATTTCCTATTTATGAATTTGAGGAAATCTATATTGTTTTGTGTTTATTGGATAATCGTCAGTTGTCGGTATGCGATGTCGCAGTACGCGTGTTGCGTCAATTGTTCACCCGGTAAATGGAAGCATTCTTGATATTATTTTATTAATGCAATTATACTTTTGGCTTCAAGTGCGTCTAAATGATTTAAAGCAATTAGATCCAATAGTTTGTTTGATATAGATTAAAATAATTTCGTCATAATTTTCAAAATAATTTCGAAAATAGTTTCGTCATAGACAGTTGTTGAATTTACTTACAAGACGCTCAATTGAGGAGTTGAGTCGTTTAAGCAGATAGTAATCGCGTCAGTGACAGTGTCAGGTAGGTTCTTTTCGTCTGGCCATCGGGCCACGTTCGTGTCGTGTCTGTCGGTAAGAGGTACCATAGCTGTAATTAACTGATTATTAGTTTCTGAGTTAAGAGGACCTGGAATTGAAATATCATTTTCATTAGAAGAATGATTATAGCTCTGACTGTGTATGTTATTTATATTATTTGATCGCAAGGGACAATTGAAATTTAGGAGATCAATCTCTGACACGCACTCGGTACTTTCTGTAAAATTTTCAATCTCTAATCTAATAGAATTCTCGTCATATCTTTTAATTTTTTGCGTCTTAATGTTTTCATAGGAAGCCTTGAATACTCCCTCTTGAGTTTCATTAAATTTTGTACATATCTTTTCAGTTACATTTGAGAAATTATATTCTGGGTAATGCGATTGTATTTTATCGTGTGACTCTTCTTCAATGTTATATATACTTTCATTAGTTTTTAGAGTATTTTCTTTAGATTTATTATATTTTTCAAGAGATTTTTCCTCCTGGTTACCCACTTTCTCCCTTGGATGAGGAATTTGGAAATTGTCCCCTTGACTGGGAAGATCGTGGTTTGGATAAGAGAATTGAGGAGTTTCCCTTGAAATCTTGTCTACGCCTTTACCTAATCCTACAAGAAGAGTCGATTCGAACTTTTTATGTTGATTAATTTTTTCTTTTTGTTTGGTAGGAGTATGGAAGGTCGTTCCTTGTTTTTCATTTTGAATTTCCGTTATTAGACGGGTAAGTTGAGAGTCATCCCCTTTTCCAAAATGTCTGTCTTCAAAATTTCTTAATTCGACGGAGGTTACGAGATTTTCCTCCGGTGAGTTAATATATATATGATTGAATGTACCTTGACCGTCGCATGATACCGTATTTCGTGGTTCTCTTTCTTCGCGGTCAAGAATATGTTTCCCATTATTTTTAGATTTTTCGCAATTGTTATCATTATTATCTTTAATTTTTCCATTTTTAATATAGTTATTCTTCTCGTTATCCTTTAAAATCGCAGGTTGTACATTAATAGTTGGTATTAGAATTTTTATCTCAGTATCCAAAGAATTAATTACGTTAGTGTAAGCCTTACCGTCGATATGTTTTATTAAGCCGGTTGATTCTACGTTTACACCTTTTCCTATAGTTATTTTGGGTAAATATCCCTCTTCAATATACGGATTTCCAATGCGCACGAAAAACAATGCTTTTGTGTGCGCAGGAATTATTACAGATTCTTGTGAATAAAAAGGGATTTTAGTGGTTAAAACTTCTAACAAGTAACACCACCTAACTGATACTCACCGATTTGAATGAAACTTAACATACTTATTAAACACCGATAAATATTAAATACGTGTCTTTTTGTTTCGGCTAAATACGCTTTTTAGGGGTAGAAAGCATCCTTCAACCCCTGGAGGTGGAAACAGTTATGGCTAATTATTTCTGAAACGATACATTTTCTGAGAAAAGTGTTTAGGACCAAAGTTGTAGAGTTCAAAGTGATGCACTTGATGGCGACTTAGAAGTCGACCTTGAGGTCGATTTTCAAGGTCATTTGAAAATCATTTCATGTTTTTCAAAGGGAGAAGTTTACTTTTCATCCCGAGAATCGATAGAACGTAAAAATTTACATTCAGAACGATGGTTTGTAAATAAAACGAGCCTCTGCAATTTAAAATTGTTCATTGATCCAACCAATTAAGGCAAGATCAGTCAATAATTCGATCAATAAAGGAATTGAAAGTTAATTATTCATTCAAATAAAGCAAAATGTGATCGAGATCCAGCCAGTAAAGGCAAGATATGGTCGAGATCCAGCCAGTGAAGACAAGATATGGTCGAAATCCAGCCAGTGAAGGCAAGATGTGAGCGAAATCCAGCCAGTGAAGGCAAAATAAGGTCGAGATCCAGCCAATGAAGACAAGATATGGTCGAGGTCCAGCCAGTGAATGCAAGATGTGATCGAGATCCAGCCAGTAAAGACAAGATATAGTCGAGATCCAGCCAGTGAAGGCAAGATATGGTCGAGATCCAGCCAGTGAAGGCAAGATGTGAGCGAAATCCAGCCAGTGAAGGCAAAATATGGTCGAGATCCAGCCAGTGAAGACAAGATATGGTCGAGGTCCAGCCAGTGAAGGCAAGATGTGAGCGAAATCCAGCCAGTGAAGACAAGATATGGTCGAGATCCAGCCAGTGAAGGCAAGATATGGTCGAGATCCAGCCAGTGAAGGCAAGATGTGAGCGAAATCCAGCCAGTGAAGGCAATATATGGTCGAGATCCAGCCAGTGAAGGCAAGATGTGAGCGAAATCCAGCCAGTGAAGGCAATATATGGTCGAGATCCAGCCAGTGAAGGCAAGATATGGTTGAGATCCAGCCAGTGAAGGCAAGATGTGAGCGAAATCCAGCCAGTGAAGGCAAGATATGGTCGAGACCCAGCCAATGATGCTCCATACACAGAGAGTTAGTACACCACGCACATTTTATTAATGCAATGTTATTGCAGATTTTGCAGACTGTCCCGCAATTCTTTAAACAGAAATCAACAGGCGTTTCACATCTATCTGGTTTTTCTTCAATATATCTACTTTTCCACCAGGCATATTTAATCATGTTTTGGAATCGGGGTGATGAGAATTGATTGTGGATTAATGGTTGAATTTTGAGAATGTTATTCCTCAAATGTGGGTTAATATCATAGTTGTATAAGAGAATTAAGTCCGAAAATTGTTTCAGAAAGTTTATCCACGGTCTGAATACGTAGATATCCAATGGTTGAGTGAAGCCAGTTGTCCCCGCAGGAATTATAAGGATTTTTACTTCTTTATTACCCTTGTCTATATTTTTAAATTTCTTTTCTGTTTGTCCTGACCAAGAGTCCAAACACAAAATAGACTTCTTGCCAGCATTAGGCAAGAAGACATCTTCAAACCATTTAATAACAATGTCGGATGTCAATTTTCCAGATTTTGTGGCGAAAACGAGGATATTATCTGCTTTGTACATTGACTTCTGTATTATCGGTCCGAAACGGCCATTTGTTTCTTGCAGAACTATTAATAAGGGGGATTTCAAGATACCATCGGCAGATATTAAAGGTTGTATTGTGTAACTGTGAGTCAAGGAATTCAAAGATTGAGCAAGACACTTCACTTTCAAAGAACCCTTTGAGGCTAATGTACGACCAGCATGTGTTTCCAAATTGAATCCTGATTGATCTGAATTGTAAACGTTTGCTGTTCCTAGCAAGCCTATCTCTAGTTTAACTTGACTCACATAATTGGAAGATTGTTCCAATAGGTCTGCTTTATTTAAAATATGCGCTTGTGTCATAAATTTATTTATTTTCCTTGAAACAGTACCATGTTGTATTTTAAAGTTGTGTATCCATTTTGATGAAGCCGTAAATAATTGAGAAGGCAAATGAACTACCTCTTTTGCATTCAACACCCATCTCTGTAGATCTAAATCGTGAATGGGTAGATTTCGATCAGATGCACTGTTAAATTGTTCTAGAACGTATTGAGAGATATATAACAATTTATCAGTCCTTGACCCACCCTCAGCAACTTGTGCTTTCCATCGGTACAATTGTGTTACATTTATAACTTTCTTAAATCGGTTTTTAACTGATTCTATATTCCTTCTCTTCTTTTGTCCAGATTGTCAAAATTCTATTATTCTCTTCTTATAATCAATGTCTACAATTTCTCTGAATTTTATATCGTCTTTCACAACTTCCGAAACATCTTCTGAATTGTCTTCAACTAAAACAGTATCAGGAATCACATTAGCATCAGTACAGTTCGAAGTCTCTTTAAGTCTCTTTAAGTATATCAAAATGGATAGCGTCTTTTATCAAATCTGCAAGTTGAGAAGCGATTAATATTTCTTCATCTGTTATTCTAGATTCTATATTTTACACTGGGTCCTCGAAAGTGAGGTATAATGACTTTAAAATATTTTTTGGGCTTAATGACATTATGAAATTTTACAGATTAACAATGCTTTAATAATATTATAACAGAGATTCAAAGTAAATTCATAGAAAGCAGAGTTTATGATTGTATAAGCCTAAATGAAATTAACACAAGAAATAGTCGTAGGAACAAATGATGAAAAAGTACTTGCAGTAAATACTTTCCGAAAGAATTTTGAAAACATTCACAAGAAACAGCAGTCGTAAGAACAATTGACGTAAAACTATAAACAATGAACACTCGCCCAAGTACAGATATGAAAATGATGGTTGATGATATATTCGAACGAAATTCACGAGCAAGATAGCTCATAGCAAATAAGTGATCAAGAAGTAATTTTGGAAAATGCTTGCTCAACGACAGTCGGGAAAATAATAATTGATCATGTCCGAATTAAATCCTAATACAAAATAAAGAGTAAAAGGTATTGTGGAACTCCAGAGTAGCAATAAAAATTTAAAATATTTGAAAATTTCTAATATAGCATGCAGGTAACGTTTAACTTACAATTAGAGTGACATTTAATGTTTTCTTATCTTTACTTCTATTCTGAAGTTACTTACAAAACTTTTTTCTCCTTCTTATTTTTTCTATAAATTTGCGCCTATTTTCCCATTATATCAGATTTTTTTTTTTTTAGGAAAATAACGCAACAAATCAATTCTGAAGACAGATTTAGTCAATGCATAAAATTACTGATTATAGATACAGGATGTGGTCAAAGTCCGGCAACGGCTAATTATTTCCAAATTTAATTGACCTTGAAAATCGACCTCAAGGTCGACTTCTAAGCCGCCATCAAGTGCATCACTTTGAACTCTACAACTTTGGTCCTAAGCACTTTTTTAAGAAAATGTATCGTTTCAGAAATAATTAGCCATAACTGTTTCCACCTCCAGGGGTTGAGGAGTGCTTTCTACCCCTAAAAAGCGTATTTAGCCGAAACAAAAAAACACATATTTAATATTTTTCGGTGTTTAATAAGTACGTTAAGTTTCATTCAAATCGGTGAGTATCATTTGGGTAGTGTTACTTGTAAGTTAACTGCGTATTCGTTCGATAAAGACCTCCAAATAAGACGAATTTGTCGTGTTAGCTGCTTCAAAGTGCACACTCTTTTTCCTCGAAGCTTGTGCTTGAGATATGCTCACACATTTTCAATGGGATTTGCATCTGGCGATTGTGATGGCCAATCAAGTGTGACGATGCCAGACTGCTCTTTCCACTCGGTGCAGAGCTTGCTCCGGTGTTTTGGGTCGTTGTCTTCCTATAAGATCCAGTCCTCGTTTTTTTTATGAAACATCGTTCAGCAGTCGGCAACAAACAACTTCTCATAAATTTTAAGCATTAAGGTCAGGTTCCACTTAAAAAAATTTACAATTTTTTTTCAATATTCGGCTCACTTTGCCTATCGAGCCACGTTCAGGCAAGTCATCGCCATTTTTTATCTTCTTATATTGCTGAACCCACTTAGCGATGAACGAATTTGACTTTCCCATGTATTTAGCAGCCACTGCATGACATTTTTGGTTCTTTGGTGTGGGAACAAAGGAATACAGCCTCGTAGTGCGATGCATATGCGGCACTCATGGCGGTTAACGTGTTTCTCAGGTTAGAGTTCGACGCCAACTGAATCTTTTGTGACAAAGTATTCACGACAAAGATTTCATCTATCGGCTCACAAAAAACTAGGACAATATTTGAAGCCAACTGCCATTTATGCCGTGCACGCTCTTACTTTACAGACTGTACATGTAAATGCCCTCTGTCTAACCGCCGATGGCAAAGGTTTTGATAGCAAAGGTTTTGATGCAACACTGCACGCGATACATAATGTACCGTGGTCGAAAACCTTCAATGACATTGCGCAGAAAAATTATGTGGATGAGAGTATAAAGTCTGTAAAACTTCTACTGCATGAGAATAACGTTTAGAAGAAGCAGTATATAGATGAGTATATAAATTCTGTAAAGCTTTTACTGCGTGAGAGTAACATTGAGAAGAAGCAGTATGTAGATAACAATGTTAAAAAATTGGTTAAAGGATTGGTTGGAAGACTACCGGAAGAAAAACATACAAAGCATAAATAGCATTCATGAGAGCATAGAACAAGTTTTAGACTAGACACGTTCAGAAATAAAGAAATCACAGAATATAGAAAAGTAGAATATTACAGTTAAATTGACATATACTATCGACATAAGCAAGAGAAGGATCATCACGAGTTGCAATGGTGGAGCAATCATCAAAATTTAACACAAGAAGAAATGTTCAGAGAAGCAACTCATCGGTATTATTTTAGCTGTTTCTGCTGATGTAAAAGCCTCATGCATAATGGGGAAAACGACTCGGCGAGTAACGGGGAAAAATAATGAAAAGGAACATTCCGAGAACTAGTGAAAGAATTATACGCTCCAGCAAGACGAAATTTTCCTCGTAGACGCATCATAGTGCGTGGATACGATGATCTTTGGTAGGCCGGTGTGGTGGAAATGCGTCCTTACTCGCGATTCAATGGAGGCTACCACTATATACTCACCATTATCGATGTATTGAACAAGCACGCATAGGCCGTGCCGTTGAAGAGCAAAAGGAAAGGAGGTAGCTAAGGCATTCGCAAAGATAATTCGAGCGGATGGAAGATGTCCGAAGAACTTGCAAACTGATCAGGGAAAAGAGTTTTACAATACGGAGTTGCAGAGACTTGTGAAGAAGCACCGTGTCAATAATTATTCGACTTATTCAGTAATGAAGGCATCTGTTGTGAAATGATTCAACCGCACGTTAAAGAATGACATGTGGAAAATGTTTACGTTCAACGGAACTTACAAATGGATCAACTCGTTACCGCGTCTCGTCGCTGAATACAACACGCGAAAACATCGAACTATCGGCATACGTCCTATCGATGTGACTCCTGCGATTGCTAATAAGCTCTTAGACACAGTCTACAGTAACATAAAGATTGCAGCGCCTGCGAAATTCAAAGTGGGTGATTTGATACGTGTCAGCAAATTCAAAACTATCTTTGAAAAAGGCTATATACCGAATTGGACAACCGAAGTGTTAAAAATCGTCGAAGTGCAAGCAACTAATCCTGCAACTTATTTACTAGCAGACTCGCGTGATAAACCTATCGTCGGAGGGTTCTACGAACTCGAACTAGATAGTGTCGCTAATCCAGATATATACTTACAACTACCCAACTGTCACTCACTGATTCCAGTGAAATTTGGCATGCACGTAGAACATTGAAAAATATTGAACACGTGTTTTTTTTATATCGGCTGACAACGTATTTTAAGGGTGGAAATCACCCCTTGATCCCTGAACATGAAAGCACTATTTCAACTCTTTGTACATATTACATGTGATTTCCGTTAAACTTGTCTTCCATTGAATTAGTCAGTAAGGGGTTTTTAGGGTCGCTGATTACGAATATGGAGATAAAATTACAAAATTCAAGATGGCAGACTCAATATGGCGGACCGAAATTATAAAAACACGGCTGATTCCAACGGCAAACCAACTTTGTATCTGGTGGTTTGTGGGACCTTTAATTACGAATCTGGAGATAAAATTACAAAATTCAAGATGGTGGAATATGACAGATGGCGGGATATGACGCAATATGACAGATCGAAATTGTACCAGTGAAAGAGGATATTGCCTCAGGCAATTACATTTACTGAGTTTAACAATGAAGCGGTATTCAAAATTGACCTGTCGCGTCAGTTCTTTTCAGATTAGGAAATTGGTCTTCCAAAAGATTATTATCCGTCAGTATCCGAGTGAAATATATATTCTGATATATATTGATAAAATAAGATATTTTCCTTGAAATAATCATGCTGAATTTTGAAATTATACACCCATTTCGTTGAAGCCGAAAATGATTGACGAAATAAATTAACATCTCTCGCCGTGATCGCCCATCTTTTCAGATCTAAATCGTGGATGAGAACACTTTTGTCAGAAGCAAAGTTAAATTGTTCCATAACATATTGTGAAATAAATAATAATTTATCACTTCTCGATCCACCTTCGGCAATATGTGCTTCCCATCTGTATAATTGTCGTTGAGTTCAGACTTTCTTGAATCGGATTTTACTGTTTCAAAGCTGAATCTTTTCTTTTTCCCCGATCGCCAATATTCACCTTCCTCTTGTAACTCAAGCCTACCATTTCGTCGAACTTCGTCTTGTACATCCCTTTGCGAATCACATTCTTACTCTTCTTCAACTAAAACGGCATCAAAAATTACACTGGGATAACGGAAGCCTAAACAATCATAACTCTCAATAAACACTTGACTATTGATAGCATTTTTCATTAAATCCGTGAGATGAGACACGAACGATTTTTCCTCTTCAGTTATATTTGATTGTATATTGTACACAAGATCTTCGAAATAGAGGCGTAATAAATTTAATATATTTTTTGGATTCATCGACATTGCAAAATCACTCCTTCCGAATCAAGAATAATCATATAATGAATTGTTAATATAATAGCGGAATTGTTAATATAAATAACGAAACAAAATTCACAAGGAATAGTTTATTATAGCCGATCGCCAACAGATAATAAATACAAAAATTGAAAACGAGTTGATAATATCTTAAATAAATGTCTCTATCGTAAGAAAGAAGAAAATCGGACGTCGACTCTCATTTATTCGTAGAAACATTTATATGCGATTTTGATTTTGTCAACTCAGATTTATACTTTCTCTTATGCCATATATTTATTCACTTATTTATATTTATATACATATTATTTATATATATATTTATTTATATATTTATTCACATTCATTTATATTATTTATTTAAATTTTGGACTTGAACAGCAAAAAAGCTATTAATGTTTAAAACGTTAATCTTAACGTCCAGAAAATTTATATAATTAATATATTTGAAAGTTTACAATAAACCTCAAAAATCTTACAAGTAAAACACATTACAATAATAATAATAATAAGAATAAAGTGCGACAAACGAATTATATTAAGTGTACAACTTTGCTTCCGCCGTTTTTTTCCGAAATTCAAGGCTTTATTGTAAAAAACTTGTTATACATTTATGATTCAAAGTATTGTCCATCGCTGCCCACTACTTTCTCCCATCTTTCGGGCAACGTACGAATCCCGCGTTAAAAAACTGGTCATCTTTTGAAGCGATCCACGAATCGATTCAATTTCTTACTTCTTCATAAGACCGGAAGTGCTGGTCAACCAGGCCGTGTGCCATTGATCGAAGCAAGTGATAGTCAGAGGGAGCAACGTCTGGAGAATACGGCGGATGGGGTAGGACTTCCCATTTCAACGTTTCCAAGTATGTCTTGACCACTTTCGCAACATGGAGTCGAGCATTGTCATGCTGCAAAATCACTTTATCGTGTCTTTCGTTGTATTGCGGCCGTTTGTCTTCCAATGCTCGGCTCAAACGCATTAACTGCGTCCGATAACGATCGCCTGTGATTGTTTCAGTCGGTTTTAACAGCTCATAATACACTACGCCGAGCTGGTCCCACCAAATACAGAGCATGACCTTGAAGCCGTGAATATTCGGTTTGGCCGTCGACGTGAAAGCACGGCCGGGATATGCCCATGATTTTCTGCGCTTAGGATTATCGTAATGAATCCATTTTTCGTCCCCAATCACAATGCGATGCAGAAATCCCTTCCGTCTTTGCCTTTCAAGCAACTGTTCACAAGCAAACAAATTCCGTTCAACATCTCTCGGTTTCAATTCGAACGGTACCCAATTTCCTTGCTTCTGAATCATTCCCATGTCTTTGAGGCGTTTTGAAATTGCTTATTGAGTCACTCCTAATGGTCGTGCCGATTCTTCTTGACTTTGACACGAATCTTTATTAAGTAATGCCTCCAATTCTGTATCTTCGAAAACCTTCTCTCTTCCACTGCTATGCCGGTCTAGACGTGAAAATCACCGTTCTTGAAGCGTTGAAACCACTCACGACATTTTCTTTCACTAATAGCAGCCTCGCCATAAGTATTTGAGAGCATTCGATGAGCTTCAGCCGCAGATTTCTTCATATTGAAGCAGGAAATTAAAACCTCCCGCAAATGAGGAGAATTTGGCTCATAAACTGACATTTTCAATCGAGAATAACTTTATGATGCAGACACAAATCGACTAATGTTTCTATAGGGATATGTTGACAGATGCCCACGTTTATTGCATGACGTCTATGATCTATTTATTTCGACCACTACTTACCGCTAAAGCCATCTATAGGAAAACGGCGGAAGCAAAGTTGTATACCTCATATTTTGACTTCCAACTCCAGATTCGTAATTAGAGGCCCCAAAAACCTTTAGATACCAAAATTGGTTTGAATCAGCCATCTTCTTATAATATCGGTCCGCCATATTGGATCCGCCATCTTGAATTTTGTAATTTTATCTTCAGATTTGTAATCAGCGACCCTAAAAACCCCTTATTAACTAGTTCAATGGAAGACAAAGGACAATGTTAAAAATCGTCCACATGCCCACATGCCCACATGCCAGGGATAAAATCTGTTCCATATGATTCTTAGACCCATATACAATGCGAGAATATAGCTCAGAAGGCAGGGAACCCTGGAGAAAATTTTTACCAACCAAATTTGTGTGTCAAAAATGACTTTGCATAGTGCTAATTTTATGAGTCCATAATGTCCATTGAGACATGTCGAGTTCATTCATCTATTTATTCATGTACTTGTTTTACGGCCCGAAACATTTATTTACATAGTTTACAGATCAGTTTTTGTATTTTTATGTCATTAGCAACCCATCTAGTTACTAACCGTGCTTAATTGTTAATATAAGCGCTAGCGCAAATATGATACGACTGTCTGACCGATGATGTACTGACCGGCATTTAAGCTTTTTTTCACTTATTTCTGGTTTGAATACTTTTTAAAATCATATATAACAGTTCATTCCTGCTCTCTGCATTATCCAAGATCAACGATGTGGACGTGACAGTAAATCTGATCATTTGTGTGTGTGTGCGTGTGTGTGTGTGTCTACACTCGGTGGCGGGAACCATCAGAGACCTCGGGCTCAAAGTGGCCCCCCAGAAGACCCAGGCCATGCTCTTTCATGGGCGGGGTCAGGGGAGACTGCGTCGAGCCCGGGTCCTAGTGGACGATGTCCGCGTCCGCGTCAAGTCCACGATGAAATATCTGGGCTTGACGTTGGACAGCCGGTGGGACTTCGGGCCCCACTTCAGGCGCCTAGCCCCCCGGGTCCGCAAGGTAGGCACGGCCTTGACCGGTCTGATGCAGACCCAGGGGGTCCTGGATGGCGGGCACGCCGCCTATACATGGGCGTCGTGCTCTCGGTCGCCCTATATGGGGCGCCTATATGGGCGCCCCGACTCCTAGCTATCTGCCGCAATAGGGACCTGCTGCGTCATGCCACGCGGCCGGTACTAGTGAGGGCGATCCGAGGGTACGCGACCGTCTCACACATGGCGGCGGCCACCCTGGCCGGCTCTCTCCCAGTGGAGCTCCTCGCCGAAAAGAGGCATCTCCTCTGGCACATAAGGGAGCTCCGCGAAAGGGAGGAGGGCATATCGGCCAGGGACCTGAGGGCCCTGAAGACCCAGGCCGGTACCGGATCCTCGACAAGTGGTCGGCCGAACTGGCCGATTCGCGAGGATACGGTCGCCACATGACCGAGGCTGTCCGCCCCTGCCTACCGGAAATGGTGGATAGGAGGGGGCGCGGACTTTCTTTCCATCTGGTGCAAGTACTAACGGGGCATGAATGCTTCGGAAGGTACCTGCACCGGATAGGAAAGAAACCCACCACCGAGTGCCACCATTGCCCGGAGCCGGAGGATTCGGCGCGGCACACCCTCGCGGTATGCGAGGCGTGGAGCCACGAGCGCCGAGTCCTGGCCCGGGCGATGGGGTGCAGAGTGGAGGATCTCTCGCTCCCGCGCATGGTCCGTGCCATGTGCGGGAGCGAGGAGGCATGGGGGCGGCGGCCTCCTTCTGCAGGGACGTTATGTCCCAGAAGGAGGCCGCCGAGTGGGAGCTCCGGCCTAAACCGGACCGCAGAATGCAGCGGAGTCGAAGGCGGCGCTCCCCGGAAGGAGGTAGCGGCCCCGAGGTGGCGCCGATGAGGGGCGGCAACCGGTTATCCAGAGACCCCCCCTCTCGGCCGCCTCGGGGCCGACTTCGGACGCGCAGGGGAGGGATGCCGGGAGGCGGTAAAATACTCCCGCCCGCGCTCCCTCGCGCGTCGGAAGAGGATGGAAGGGGGGAGCGAGGCCCTCTGGGAAAGGGCCACGCTCCCCCGCTCCCCCCCGAGTAGGAAGGGCGGGGGAGGGAGGGCTTCGAACGGGAGGGGGACGGGGAGGGAGGGTAGGCATTTCCCCTTTCTTCCATAATCCATAATCGTAGGGCCAACTGTAAACCGTAAGGCCAACCTGATCGGGGCGCCGCGCCCTAACCTTGTCCTCACGGAGAAGGGGGCGCGGCACGTGGGCGTGGGGCTCAACGAATGAGCCCTGGGGCCGGGGAGCCGGGTGTCGGGGAGGGAATGCTGGCGCAGTTCACCTGACTCCCCCCATCTCGGTCCGACTGTTAGACATCCCGCAGAGGTTTTAGTGAGTAAGAGCCTCACATAACCCTCTGCCCCTCCCAGGGGGCGGAGGGTATCCATGATGGATTTCCTCTGCGTTAACAAAAAAAAAGTGTGTATGTGTGTATGTGTGCGTGTGTGTGTGCAAGTAAGTATTGCATTTAACTGAGCGATCACATTTTCCCTAAAAATCGAATTATTTTAGTGTCTTTAACACTTGCCCATCATCTAATCATCGGTTTCATCTTCATTATTGTCTCTATCGTCATCACTCAATACTATATCAGAATGATCTGGGGCTGTTGGTATTCGTTCTAGATAACGAGCGTATCCGAAATACCACAAAATTATACATACATGAGAACAATATCCGACAACGCATTTTCCTATTTTGTATCCACATGTATGGCCTATAATACCATTTAATCCGATTTTTCTTTTGTCTACTAAAACATATACAAAGTATTGGGTGAGTACAAAAGTTCGTGCGGAGTTTGTGAGTAAAAGTCACACAGTGATTAAGCAAACAGAAATCTTTATTCAATCAATGATATATTCTCCATCGTTTTCTATAATCTTTTCCCAACGTTCTGGCAGCATACGGATGCCTCGATCATAAAAACTGCGCGGTTTAGATTCGAAGAACGAAGAGACGCCGTTTTTTAAGGCCTCAAAGTTTTTTCCATTTAAATAATTTTGCAATGACCGGAACAAGTGATAGTCAGATGGTGCGATATCAGGAGAATACGGTGGATGCGTTAAGACATCCCATTTCAGGCTCTTCAGTTTGCGCAGCGTCTTTTTCGAAACGTGTGGTCTGGCGTTGTCGTGATGAAAAACGACTCCCTTGCGATTTGACAAAATCGGACGTTTCTCTTTTATTTCTCGATTCAGATTGGTTAATTGGCGACAGTATTTGTCCGAATCAATCGTTTCGCCAGCGGGGAGAAGCTCGAAATAGATTATGCCCTTGCAATCCCACCAAACAGAGAGCATCACCTTCATCGGGTACAAACTGGCCTTTGGCATTGCGTCACCATGCTCACCTGATTGTTTCCATGTCCGTTTGCGCTGAACATTGTTGTAGAGGACCCATTTCTGATCGCCCGTCACTAGTTGATCCAAAAACGACTCGTTATTGAGCCGCCCGAGTAAAGAAACGGCTGCAGAAATTCGCTTGATTTTGTTCTTCTCGGTCAGCAAATGGGGCACCCATATATCGAGCTTCAAATCGAATCCCATCTTTTTTAAACGCCGAAAACCGTTTGATCAACCGACCGGTTGATCGGTCAACGTTTAGTGCTGTAGCAACTTCTTCTGTTGAAATTCGCGGATTATTGAGCACTAAAGTACGCAAAACATCGTCATCAATGTCAGAAGGTCGACCAGAGCGTGGCTCGTCTTCAAGGTTAAATTCTCCGCGCCGAAATTTAGCAAACCATTTTTCCACAGTTCGTTTAGCTGGTGCTTCATCCTGATAAACATCCTGAATGTTTTTTACGGCTGCGGCAACGTTTATTCCCTTCCGAAACTCGTAAAGCATAACATGCCGTAAATGCACCTTATCGATACTCATTTTTAAAGTGATATTTCTCGAAGCAGTTTGTATGAAAACAAATGATTTTTTTTTAATAACAGCTGAAGACGTCACCTTTCCAACGTTATATAATATGTAGATGGAAGTATTAATGACAACACTTTACGACGCTTATAACTCCATCTATTGAAACTCCGCACGAACTTTTGCACTCACCCAATATTTAGAGCTTGATGAATGACGTAAGCGAACGTGTACCATAATCAAGAAAACATTTTGTGAATCTATATTAATATTATAAGATCTATAATCAATTTTTAAATCATATTTTGAAAGTTTAAATTCAAAATCTTCGTTTTCATTCAAATGATCTGAATAGTAGAATGGACATATTTCAATTTGATAAGTTCCACAAGTATATAACTTCAAGTCTTCAGTAGTTCTGGAAATTCTTCTAAAGTTACAAATTCGATGCGTTGAAAAATGGATGTTTTCATGTTTAAATTCAGCCCATAAACTAGATTAGATAGTTTATTTTCTTCTCCCATTATGAAACCATTTTTTTTTGCTATAATACAATCACTATGAGAACTTTGTATAGGTGTGGAAGTTAAATTATACCAGGTGCGCAACTAAGTTCCCGGGTTTCACACATGGATGGCGCTAATGACATATGTAGTCGACATACATGTCTGAAGTTGTTTTTTTATAACCTAGACATCTGTTAACAATAACCTGTCGTAATACTAACACATATCGCAACGCAAAATATTTTTTCTAACAACGAAGATGTCGAGTTTTGTTACAAATAAACAGCATTTGCGGGAAGCTTTGCTTTTCTGCTTTAACTTGGAAAAAAGTGCAGCTGAAGCACGTCGTTTGCTTGAGGAGGCCTACGGTGAACATGCACCATCGAAAACTACCTGTGAAGATTGGTTTAAACGCTTCAGAAGTGGCGATTTCGACACTGAGGACAAGGAGCGCTCCGGAAGATTAAAAATAATTAAGGACGCCGATCTGCAAGCATTATTGGATGAAGATGATACGCAAAACACAAGATCAACTTGCGGAGGCATTAAACATGACTCGCCAAGGTATTTCCAAATGTTTACATGCCATGGGAAAAATTCGAAAGGAAGGAAAATGGGTGCCGCATGAGCTGACTGAGAGACAGATGGAAAATCGAAGAGCTACTTTCGAAATTTTGCTTTTGCGGCATGAAAGAAAGAGTTTCCTATATCGAATTGTTACTGGCGATGAGAAGTGGATATATTTCGAGAATCCCAAATGCAAAAAGTCGTGGCTTTCACCAGGCGAAGCATCAACATCGACAGCACGGCCAAATCGCTTCGGAATGAAGACAATGCTCTGCGTTTGGTGGGACCAGAAAGGAATCGTGTACTATGAGCTGCTGAAACCGGGTGAAACTGTCAATGGGCATCGCTACCGACAATAATTGATCAAATTGAACCATGCATTGCTTGAAAAACGGCCAGAATGGGACACGAGACACGAACGAGTGATATTGCAGCACGACAACGCTCCGTGCCATCGCACTTCTATCGTCTAGGACATCATCAAAACGCTGAAATGGGATCTGCTACCGCATCCACCGTATTCGCTAGACCTGGCCCCTTCCAATTATTACTCGTTCCGGACGATGGCGCATGGCTTGGCTGGGCAACACTTGGCCAATTTTGAAGAAGTGCAAAATTGGTTGGATGAATGGTTTCGGTCCAAAGACGCGTCGTTTTATCGTCGCGGTATTCATGTATTGCCAGAGAGATGGCAAAAATGTATAGCTAGCGAGGGACGATACTATGAATAAACCATTTTTTGTATTTCTCTTGAAATTTTCCATTTTCCATTGATCAAAAAAACTCGGAAACTTAGTTGCGCACCTAGTAACAATGTAACATAATAACTGTATAACATGCTATATAATAACTATGTAACGCAGTAAATAAGAGTAGGATCGGGAATATAAAAAACAAATATTGAAATATATTTAAATTTTTTATTTTTATTGTGTTTCTTTCTCCTCTCTTTCAATTATTATAAAAATAAACATTAATCCCACGGTCTCTATTCCACCCACCCCGAATTACATAATTTCCCCTGCCTCTTCGCGTTGCTGCTGCTGCTTCTCTTCCTCTTCTCCAGCCTTTTCCCTTTCCTCTACCTCGTTCTCTCCAACGGCCTACGTTGATGGCCGCATTAATTATATTTTGCAAATCGCGTTTCTGAAATAAAATATAAAGAATATAATTTCTTATATAATTTATGGCTCATATTCAGAACGCGGTTGCAATAATGTTTGCTCGTTACATAGGTCAAGGGGCTATATTTTAATAAAACAGGAAAAATTACAAAAATGAGCGTATTTACTAAAATAATTATATACTTTCATTCATTAATGCTTTATGAATTTATTCATTTTTGTAATTCTCACATTTTATTAAGATATATAATTGACGTCGTTTACTTGTAGCGCATTTATGATTCATAACCATGTTTACAGCTAGAGCGGAAGAGCGGGAGAGCGACAGAGCGTGAGGACGAGAAAGCGAGAGAGCGAGAGAGAGCGAGAGAGAGGGAGAGAGAGAGAGAGAGAGAAAGAGAAAGAGAGAGTAAATAGGCCTAAACATAAATATGCATATATGTATAATATTTACATTTAGTGTTACAAGCTCATCCGCGGAAGCCGTTTGAGCTTTCGTTGGTGCAGCCGTTGGTGTCGACATCGTTGTCGTCGTCGTTGTCGTTGCTGCCATCGCCCTCGTCTTTGTCGACGGCGCCGATGACGCCGAAAATGTTTCCGCCGTCGCGGTCGCCGCCGTCGCGGTTGCCGCCGTCGCGGTCACCGCTGTCGTCGTCGTCGTCGTCGTTGGCGTTGACATATTGCTAATTTATAAATTGATAATTAATATTGATATTCTATAAATTACTTGCAAATGACACATGCACGTTTTTTGACTTACCGATATCCGTCGCTCACAAACACTGAACATGGACTAATCGCGTGGCTTTCAGTTGAGCATCGCGCACGTGTCCAATGAGTTAGATAAAGACGAAAAAGCAATCTATCCGTCCCTTCCTCTCGCCCGGGACGTTTGCACTATTCATATTCCTAACAGTGTTTTTCTATTCCCAAATTAGCAAATAAAATAAGATGATCTCTGCTTTATGATAGCTGGCTGATATGTTCATTCCTTTGCGATAAGATGAATACATACTTAAAGCCACTACAAATTCAAAAATAAAAGCTAGTTGTGAATAATAATGTTAACATTAATAGACAAGTAAAAGCGGAAAATAATAAAATACTAAAATTTAAAATTATTAAAAAGACTTATCAGCGCTTTGTACTTAGAAAGGATAGTATACTTTTTTGTATGTTGCAAAGGAAATTGTTGGAAAAAAAAATATTGCATTATTAATCGGTGGCATTAATAATAGAAACCTAGTGGGACGACTTTTAGTATCTCAAGCAACCGACTAGTTACCCTTGCAATTGAGAGGAAGATCCGCAAGATAGAAGAAACATAACTTGCACCTCATCTCCACCTTAAGATGACAGCTGTTCTACATCTCGAGCTTCACTCGAGATTCTTCTAAGTCCTACGCGGAATTTTGACTTAGGCAACTTGCTGGCCTTTCTCATCGCTGTGCGTAATAGATTGTAAGTGCCTCTCAGCATTTAGCCGCGGCGAAGCACGCTTCTATCTCGAGCTCTATTCCAGATATTTTTAAGTCCGACAGTGGACTTAGCTTTTCGGCGACTTAATTCGCCTTCCTCGTCGCCTCACGCGACTCATTCCAAGTGTCACTTGACACTTAACTTCAGCATCGTTTCAAAGAGCACGCTCTTACATACAGAATGCATACAAATTACGGTGAAATATCAAAAGTAAGCATTTTAGAAAAAAAATGTTTTAAATAAAAGTTGTAGGGTTTCAAAAGATCTATTTACTGACATTATGAGTTTGACCTTGGGTGGCGTCGCCAAGGTCAGGACAAGCTCATCTTGAATGGTTTAAATGAGACCCTCTATTTTTTATTGCATATTCTTGTAGCTCTTCTTCAGACCTTTTCAAAGCACTATAATTTTTTCCAATTTGAGTAAGCTGTTTCAAAGTTATCGAGCTTTATATCATAAGATGTGCAGCCAGCAGCTGAAATAATTTCGTGACTTGTATTTCAGACACATGTAATATTAAAGTAATATTATTGTATTAAATTTATAACAGCACTAAAATTCACTTTCGAATCATTTCAAATCAATTGCAATAAATTTGACTTGAAGTAGAACACATTACTTACATAATACGCGTACATAATATGCGTTGTTTCATACGGAAAAGATAAATGATTTTTTTTATTGATTTTTCTTTCTTTAATTGAATTATCGATTTTGTTATGTAATTAATACTTTCTGTTTATTGGATAAATATTTTTATTTGCTAGTTTATTCGTTAGACTTTTTTTTCTTTTAGAGATTAACATTATTTCCAAACGCTTTTGTATGGATCTTGCCTTGGCTGGCTGAATACTTTTTTTATCTTGCCTTGATTGGCTGGACATCTTATCATAAAAAGCTCGGTAACTTCGAGACGGCTTACTCAAAGTAGAAAATGTTATAGTGTTTTAAAAATATCTGAAGAAGGGCTACAAGAATATGTAATAAAAAATAGGGGATTTCGTTTAAAAAATTCAAGGTGAGCTTGTCCTGACCTTGGCGACGCCATCCAAGGTCAAACTCATAATGTTAGTAAATAGATCTTTTGAAACCCTACAATTTTTATTTGAAACATTTTTTTCTAAAATGCTTAGCTAAAATGCTTTTTTCTAAAATGTTTTTGTGATATTTCACCGTCCCGGTACTTTTTATATACCGTATATATCTCGAGCTCTGCTCGAGATAATTTCAAGTCTGACTGCGGACTTCATCTTTCGGCGAATCGCTCGCCATTTTCATCGCCTTTTGCGACAAACTGCAAGTGCCGCTTGCCACTTAACTTCAATGTAAAAGCACGATCCCACTTTCCTTTTAAGGGGGGACCGGGGTAATTTCATAATTTTAAATGGAATATAAAATGTTCCCCTATAAAATATTCCATATTTGGATTCTACGGGAAGAAATAAGTAAATTTTATCTGAAACATTTCTTTAGAAAATGCTTCTATCAACAGTTATAAGCATTTAAACCTTTAGCGATTTCATTCATGATTGAACTCCATTGACACAAAGTTGCGTTCGCGATACAACAAAAACAAAAAACCTTTGAATACATACTTGATGTTAACCAAAAGAAATATAAATTAACACATTTATCGGGAAACGTAAATGGAGATCACAGACCCGGTCTTTTTTGTTCTTTGTTGTATCGCGAACGCAACTTTGTATCAATGGAGTTCAATCATGAATAAAATCGCTAAATGTTCAAATGCTTATAACTTTTGATAGAAACATTTTTCAAAGAAATGTTTCAGATAAAATTTACTTGTTTTTTCCCATAGAATCCAAATATGTAACGTTTTATAGGGAGTTCCATTTAAAATTATGAAGTTACCCTCGTTCCTCCTTAAAAAGGAAGTGGGGACGACTTTACGTTTATATAGTTAGAGAGGCCTTTTGAATACATGAAACTTCCTTATGAACAATTTTTTTACTTAATAAATATTTTTAAAGTTATGGACTTGTAACACTTTACGTGGGACACCCTATATGTTGAGTTCGACATATCATTAATTCCCAATCGGGATTTAATCTTTAGGCGGCTGGTCGCCTTTCTTCGCCGTCTTACGCGATCACTTAGTTCCTTCATGGGACCAAAACATTCAACATTCCAGCCTCCGGCCTTTCATATAAAGACGTAACCCAGTCCTCTTGTACGCCTTCAGATTATCCGAAGACGCGCACGAACATTAGTATTTAATTATTTGTCGCTTTTTCTTGTCTATTAATGTTAATATTGCCACTTTCAACTTGTTTTTATTGTTTTGGTTATTTTTTGTGAAATTTTCAGTGAGACTAAATACGAAAAAAAATTTGTTTTAATTTTGGCTCAAACTTCGCTCCAAATTTCAACCACATACTTTTTACAAAATTTATAACAATATACTACTCGCAAATCGGTCACTTTCTGATTCTTTGAACTGGATAAAAATCACGTGCACATTGTTTACTAATCTTTTCTTCATGAATATAATAACATACGTGTTCTATAAAATAATGCTAGTATCAGAAAACTATGAAAAATAATATCTGGTACCCTAATTATATTTCAGGAAATATGAAATTGGCTAAATGGACAGCCTCTTCATTGCGTCGTGCTGGTTTGTGTGCTGATCATTTTTCTTTGAGTTGCTTCACGAGGGAAGAAACAATTGAAGCGAAATGCAATTCCGGTAAGATTTAATGATGGCGCGCAGAATGATTCCGAACAAAGTACTGCAAATAATAATATGGATAATTTGGCGGAAAGTAACGGAATGGCAAAGCTTTATTCAGAAACAATTGCTGATGTATATAATAATCCATCTGCAATTGCTCTGCGTAAATCTAGTATAACTTATAGTGGTGCAAAATTACATTTTAATCTTTCTGCGGAAGAAGAACAAATGGAATGGATTAATATAGAACCATGAGAGAATAATATAGTTGATTCAAATAATGCGATATTTCTTTATGAAGCAAAAGAGAAAAGTAAGGAGAGAGAGGGAGAACCGTCAAAAGATATTGTACTTAATAATAAAAATGCGACAGTCCATGAAATGAAAGAGAAAAGTAAGAAATTGTCGAAAAATATCGCAGTCCATTTGACTAATACGGCAAAAGACAAAAATAACATTACAAGCAAGAATGATAGATCTGAGATTAATTACTTAAAATCTTTAAATAATTATCTAAAGAAAGAAAATCGTCGTTTATGTAATATTATTATACAAAAAGCAAAAGAGGAAAATGCAAGTAAGATTTATAAATCTGGGGCAATTAATGACCTACAGAAAAAAAATTATCGTTTACGTAATATCATAAGTAATCTGAAATATCGACGTAGAAATCAAGTATGTAGAAAATTAAAGAGGAAAAAGAGCCAAAAAAGAGTTATACAAAATTTGATACATAAACAACAGTTACATCCTGTTGCTGAAACAATGATTAATTTGCAACTTCATACATCAAAAGCGCCATATATGCAAGAAGAAAAAAGCCTTTCACAACAGTTATTTTATTATTCTGCTGCAGCGTTATGTCGTCACTTACGAAAGACAGGTTGCAATTTCCCTACTGAACGAACAATTCGAAGATGGCATGACTAAAAAAATATAATACCAGGATTTTGCGACTTTATATTTTCCAAATTAAAAGAGAAAATTGCTAAGATACCTGTAGAAGAAAGAGTATGTGCCCTTAAATGAGCTGAAATGTCTATAAAATCGTATGAAGAATATTCACTGTATTTAGATAAAGTTAAAGGACTTGTAGATTTAGGACCTATAGGAAGGACATACGAGAGTGCTAAAAATGTTTTTGTTTTTTGCCTTGACAGCATAAATGCGCGACATCCATGGCGTCAGCCGTTAGCATATTTCCTTCCAGGAAAATGTATAAAAGCTGAAGAAATAATACAATTATTGAAAGAATGCTTGAATAGACTCAGCGAGATAGGTACTGATGTATTCCTTGTAACATGTGATCAAGGCACAAGTAATCAGAGCGCTTACAATATGCTTGGCGTATGTTCAGATAGCTCATATTTTATTATGAAGGAAAAATTGTATTATGCTTCGTACGATTTTCCACATTTAATTAAACGATTGGCGAGCTTATTAAGGAAACATAAATATTTATATTGTGATGGAAAAATAATTGCATCATATATCGATTATGAAATAACATGGTAATAGCGCAAAAGGAGGCTCAAATTTATTATCTCATATCACAGAGGCCCATATTCATCCAAATGCTTTTGAAGCAATGAACATCAAAAGAGACTTTCAACTATTTAGTAATAGATTTGCAGCGGCAATGAAAACAGCGGGCTATGGAAAAGAATTGCAAACAAATACATGGGAAGCGACAGCTAATTTTACAGAACGTATGAATAATGTAATTGATGCATGCAATTCTTACAGTTTCAAAATAAAATTTGGTGGCAAACGATTATTATCAGATAACAATCTAGACATCGAAAATCTGTTAATGGACTTTTTAATAATATGGTGCTTAAGATGGTCTACGTCACCAAACAACATAACAAAAATTTCTTGCTTAAAAGGGCTTTGTTTGACCGTACGAACTATTTTGGAAACGTACAATACGATCAAAATGCAAAATAATATGTTTGAATTTACTACAGGATTATGTAACCAAGATTCAGTCGAACATTTATTTGCCAAATTAAGGCAATGTGGAGGATTTAATCCAAATCCTACCGCTACAATGGTCAGATTATCTCTAAGACACATTCTGTGCACAGGATATATTCATACAAGTGACAGAGCTAATGTACAATGTCCAGAAACCGAATGTTTGATTAATCCACCTACAAAGTTGACGAAGGTTATAAAGAATTATATGGATGCTACTCAGAGTTCAATACAATACGATATTGATTCCGAGGACGAATCGATTGTCGATGATGTAAATATTCTTAAAAAATATGATAATGTAGAATTTGCAGAAAACAACAAAACATTGGATATTTACAACCAAAACGCTGTCGCATTTTTTGCAGGATACATTGCACAAAATAACATACGAAAAACTAATTGCAATGATTGTCGTAATATTATCATGAAGACTCCAGTGGATGATGCAACGGAAAATGAAATTTATATCGAATTTCGGGAGTATCCAAATCCTGATGAAAATGTTCCTGCGGTAACTAAATTAGTACGACCGACAGACCTGTTTTTAAAGGTGGTTGAAATTTAGTTAAAGGCATTTAATCGGATCTGGAAACGTTATTGGGCATCATCATCAATTTAAAAAAGAATAACATTGGAATGTATCAATTTCACAAATATCATGCAGCCAAGATGGTTCGATGAAAATAACTCATGTTATAATCATCGCGTGGAAGCATTGCAATATTTAATTCATGTAAAATTATATTCTCGCACTAGATACAACAATCATGCTGCAAAAAGAGGTAATGCACTCAACAGAAAGCTGAAAAATCTTGTAAAAGAATAAAAACATTATTTTTTTCGAACAAAAACTTCATTTACATGTGATAAGAGGATAAAAACAATCAGCAATATATATATGTATATGTGTATATATATATAAATGTATATATAACAGGGTTGGGAAAGTTACTTTTTAAAAGTAACTCGTTACCGTTACCATTACTTTCGGTAAAAAGTAACTCGTTACCGTTACTCGTTACTGAGCTTAAAAAATAACGCGTTACCGTTACTTGAAAGTAACGATATTTTATTTCGTTACTTTCCGTTACTTTATGTTGTTGTAAATCCAGGATTATAAGAAAGGTGCTAAGACAAGATATAAATCGGACATAAGACGATTAGAAATATATATATATATATTTAAATATTTTTATTATTTTATGTTATTAAGTATTGTACTTAATGGAAAGTTTCTTAATTAGTGGATATGAATTTAACATTTGAACATTAGTGCCTGTTGTAGCTTGTACCACTAGGTACAAGTAACAATGCCTCTCTCTGTAGTCGCCGTGCGCTCGGGATAGCACTAGAGATGTCGCTTCCGAACGACATCTCTCAACGTTATCTGGGGAGGGGAGAGTGTCGTGAGCGTGGAGCGTCAGATAGCTCAGTGGTCTAGAGCAGTTGCCCGACAAGCGAAAGACCCGGGTTCGATTCCCGGTCTAGCGACTACCGCGCTCTCGATATTTTTCTCTCCTCGGAACGAAAAATGAGATGCAGGTCCCGAACGCACGGCGTCCCGTCGCCACCTAGTACGCCCTCCTTCTTTCATGGTCTTTGCCATTCATCATAGGCAGATTTCTCATTTGATGTTTGCTATTTAAAATTAAAAAAGTCATCGTTATTATTGTGCTTATCAGACATCAAAAAATTTTTAATTGAAGGAATTCCTTATAAATCTTCTAAATACGTTTGCGCAAGTTTTCACTTATCTTCAACTAACCAACTCAATTTGGGATGCAAAGCTGGCAATTATCAATTCTTCTTTTTCGAGTGTAGTATAAAACCTAAAGTTAAATCAATAAAATTAAATATGAACATATTGATTTTTCTTTTTGATCAGATGAATGTTGTTTGATGAACATATGTATTAACCAAATTACACCAACTTACCATTCTTTTAAACCTTTCTGTACAGCTACGGCCAATGGATGACAATATGTGAGTCCATCTTTATTGGTTCTCATTAAATTCAACATAAAACAAAAAATGCATAGAAATTAAATACAATTAAGTTTAATTTTATAAAAATTAAAAAGTAACGATTAAAGTAACGGACGTTTTGTTACCCGATACAAAAAAAATGTATCGCCGTTACTTTTTCGTTACTGACACCAAAAAGTAACGGCGTTACCTAATCGTTACTCAAAAAAGTAACGATATCAGTAACGGCGTTACAAGTAACGCGTTACTTCCCAACCCTGATATATAATGTATATACAAGGTATTTGATAGCTGATCATGCAGACTAAAGTTGGAGATAGATTGGGTGTAGCCGAGAAGAAAAGTCTTGTACCATAATGTCAAATTGCCAATAGTTATCGAGTTATTAATTAAAACATGTGAGCCAACGAGCGCGTAGAGAGCGGAGAGCGACCGCAGTAAGCACGTAGACATTTGATACAGGCGGAGTCAGCGAGTAACGGTAGGCGAGCGCGCGCGGCGAGGGGCAACGTAAACGACAAGAGGCGATCGCGCGCGACGAGGAGCGAGCGAGCATTTTCTTTATAGCTTTTTCCTTATAGCTCGCTTGCACCTCGTCGTTCGCGCTCGCTCGCTCTTCGTCGCACTCGCTCACCTCTTGTCGCTTGCGCTCGCTCGCTCCTCATCGTTCGTGCTCGCTCGCCCCTCGTCGCGCGCGATCGCCTCTTGTCGCTTACGTTGTCCCTCGCCGCGCGCGCTTACCTAACGCCACTCGCTGACTCTGCTTGTACCAAATGTTTACGTGCTTACTGCGGCCGCCCTCCGCTCTCTACGCGCTCGTTGGCTCACACATTTTAATTAATAAGTTGGTAACTATTGCCAATTTGACATTATGGTACATGACTTTTCTTCTTGGCTACACCCAATCTATCTCCAACATTCGTCTGCATGATCAGCTATCAAACACCCTGTATAAAAAATAGCTACGCAACGACGTAAAGCGATAATGATGTCGCAAAAATTTCGATCTGTACGCTGATTGAGTATTCGAAACCATAAATGTAAAAAGAAACTACTTTTAATTTTTATGTGTTCACTAATATTTTTTTCATTCCACTCCGCTATGTATATCAATAAAAATAATAAATTAAATTAAATCACATTAAGTTGCTATGCTACCATTTTGTATTTCATCCAGTGGGAACGTATATTCTTTATATGAAAATGATTTGCTGTTGTTTGCATTATCCTAATAAAATACGGTGCACCAAAAGAATGAATAGTATATACGGTTTGTATATTAGCGGGACATAAAATTTTATATGGTCTTGATAAAATACGATTTATTCATATTAGTTTTATCGGGACGGTCTCGATAAACTACGGAATATAAAAAGGATTATAAGGACCAACCCACTAAGAGCCAAGGGTTACGCTAAAATACATTACAATCTAAAAAGGGTCCTTCTAAACTACTCTTCATAAACATATATATATAGGGTGTCCAGTATGTGATCATTAATATTTTGTGTACTGGTAGAACTCGTTAAAACAATTAAAAAAGTCCTGTGCCATTTTACAATTTTTTCAATATTTATTCCGTAATTAATTAAAATGTATAAACGAATGAGCGCACGAGAAAGCGATAGGACGGGCTCTGTGTATAAGAAGATGGCTTACCTCTTAGCAACGATGAGTAAACAGCTGATTTCGGGGCGGAGCGACCAGCGTCATAACAACGGCCGCGCACCGCAAAGTATTGTCCTCTGTGACAGGTTCACGTGCTCTCCAAGTTATCTGGCAGGAAAACGCTATCGTTTCCACACCACCTGGCGGTAGATAGCATGGTGCGTTTTTTTATAGTGGTATCCCCAGTAGGCCTAATCCACTCTCATTATTTAATGCAAAAGTTGTTCGAAGTGCCATCCTCTCTGCTGTACGCAATGTTCGGCTCTTCGTACAATATTGCGCGTTGCACGATGCACCATTTCTGGCGTAATAGTATCGAAGGCCGCAACATTAGCTTCACGTACTTCAATTTCTCTACTATTACGCCGATCTTCTACTAGATTTTTTATATGGCCCCATACAAAAAAATCTAGCACGTTTAAGTCTGGCGATCGTGCCGGCCAAGTGATTGGGACACCACGACCCATCCACTTTTCTGGATAACACGCGTCTAATATGTCGCGTGCTTGCCGTGAAAAGTGCGCAGGAGCTCCGTCCTGTTGTAAAATTAGCTGCGCCCGCACGCGAAGAGGCACATCGGCGAGAAGTCCCGGCAACTCCCTCTCTAAAAAATTGGCGTATATTTCTCCATTTAAACGCGGTAAAAAAAAATACGGACCAATCTGCAAATTGTCAAGAATACTTAGATTTAGCGACGTGAGAAAAATTGTTTTATTTTTACTGTTTACACGTACCACTCGATCCGCGATCATTCCCGCCCATACGTTAATGGACCACCGGTATTGGAATGCACCTTCGCGGATGACATGCGGATTTTCTTTACTCCAGTGTAAAAAATTTCGCGAATTAAATACGCCATTTGGCATAAAAGTCGCCTCGTCGGTCCATAAAATATAATCCAGGAAGAATGGATCCCGGCGACATTGCGCGAGAAAACCTGCGTGTGTTTTGCCGACGGTTAAAATTAAATAAAAACGCCGCGAATATAAAAGATCAATGATCACAATACCTTCACAGAAATTGACTCTTCGTTGTGCATCTCGCGGCAGCAGCTGTTGCACACGTTGATAATGATATGGGCGCAATCCGTTGACTCGTAACACCTGATGCACTGCATACCGCGAAAGTCCTAGTTGCCGTGCGACACGACGCACACTGGTCCCCGGGTTCTCGTCGAACGCGTCTAAAATTCTCTCCTCGTCTTGAACGCGACGACGCACTCTTACACCACCATGCTTATGTACGAGACATCCACTCTCACGTAAACGTTGCACGATACGTAAAATTGTCTGTGCTGTCGGATATCGTGCACGGCCGGGATGTCGTTCCGCGTAAATACGAATCGCGACATGTGCACTCTCCCTCGCCAACCCGTACGCAATAATCATATTCGTATATTCCTCTGGAGTAAATGACATTTTCGTCGCGAGAAAACACTCACTACGCGAACACAATTATTTCACGCGATTGCAGACACGTCCGTCGGATACACGGCGACTGGCGATCGTAGACAAAAGACAGTTGAACATCTGAACTACGCGGAACGACATCCCGGCCGTGCACGATATCCGACAGTACAGACAATTTTACGTGTCGTGCAACGTTTACGTGAGAGTGGATGTCTCGTACATAAGCATGGTGGTATAAGAGTGCGTCGTCGCGTTCAAGACGAGGAGAGAATTTTAGACGCGTTCGACGAGAACCCGGGGACCAGTGTGCGTCGTGTCGCACGGCAACTAGGACTTTCGCGATATGCAGTGCATCAGGTGTTACGAGTCAACGGATTGCACCCATATCATTATCAACGTGTGCAACAGCTGCTGCCGCGAGATGCACAACGAAGAGTCAATTTCTGTGAAGGTATTGTGATCATTGATTTTTTATATTCGCGGCGTTTTTATTTAATTTTAACCGTCGGCAAAACACACGCAGGTTTTCTCGCGCAATGTCGCCGGGATCCATTCTTCCCGGATTATATTTTATGGACCGACGAGGCGACTTTTACGCCAAATGGCGTATTTAATTCGCGAAATTTTTTACACTGGGGTAAAGAAAATCCGCATGTCATCCGCGAAGGTGCATTCCAATACCGGTGGTCCATTAACGTATGGGCGGGAATGATCGCGGATCGAGTGGTACGTGTAAACAGTAAAAATAAAACAATTTTTCTCACGTCGCTAAATCTAAGTATTCTTGACAATTTGCAGATTGGTCCGTATTTTTTCCTACCGCGTTTAAATGGAGAAATATACGCCAATTTTTTAGAGAGGGAGTTGCCGGGACTTCTCGCCGATGTGCCTCTTCGCGTGCGGGCGCAGCTAATTTTACAACAGCACGGAGCTCCTGCGCACTTTTCACGGCAAGCACGCGACATATTAGACGCGCGTTATCCAGAAAAGTGGATGGGTCGTGGTGTCCCAATCACTTGGCCGGCACGATCGCCAGACTTAAACGTGCTAGATTTTTTTGTATGGGGCCATATAAAAAATCTAGTAGAAGATCGGCGTAATAGTAGAGAAAATGAAGTACGTGAAGCTAATGTTGCGGCCTTCGATACTATTACGCCAGAAATGGTGCATCGTGCAACGCGCAATATTGTACAAAGAGCCGAACATTGCGTACAGCAGAGAGGATGGCACTTCGAACAACTTTTGCATTAAATAATGAGAGTGGATTAGGCCTACTGGGGATACCACTATAAAAAAACGCACCATGCTATCTACCGCCAGGTGGTGTGGAAACGATAGCGTTTTCCTGCCAGATAATTTGGAGAGCACGTGAACCTGTCACAGAGGACAATACTTTGCGGTGCGCGGCCGTTGTTATGACGCTGGTCACTCCGCCCCGAAATCAGCTGTTTACTCATCGTTGCTAAGAGGTAAGCCATCTTCTTATACACAGAGCCCGTCCTATCGCTTTCTCGTGCGCTCATTCGTTTACACATTTTAATTAATTACGGAATAAATATTGAAAAAATTGTAAAATGGCACAGGACTTTTTAATTGTTTTAACGAGTTCTACCAGTACACAAAATATTAATGATCACATTCCGGACCCTGTATATACAGAGTGTTTGATAGCTGATCATGCAGACGAATGTTGGAGATAGATGGGTGTACCCGAGAAGAAAAGTCATGTACCATAATGTCAAATTGCTAATAGTTATCGAATTATTAATTAAAACATGTGAGCTAACGAGGGCGTAGAGAACGGAGGGCGACCGCAGTAAGCACGTAGACATTTGCTACAGGCGGAGTCAGCGAGTGACGATAGGCGTGCGTGCGCGGCGAGGGGCAACGTAAACGACAAGAGGTGAGCGCGCGCGACGAGGAGCGAGCGAGCGCGAACGATGAGGAGCGAGTGAGCGCAAGCGACAAGAGGCGAGCGAGCGCGAACGACGAGAAGCGAGCGAGCTATGAGGAAAAAGCTATAAAGAAAAAGCTCGCTCGCTCCTCGTCACGCGCGATCGCCTCTTGTCGCTTACGTTGCCCCTCGCCGCGCGCGCTTGCCTAACGCCACTCGCTGACTCCGCCTATATCAAATGTTTACGTGCTTACTGCGGCCGCCCTCTACGCGCTCGTTGGCTCACACATTTTAATTAATAAGTCGGTAACTATTGCCAATTTGACATTATGGTACATGACTTTTCTTCTCGGCTACACCCAATCTATCTCCAACTTTCGTCTGCATGATCAGCTATCAAACACCCTGTATACTATCTGAGCAAAGACATCCAACGCTTGTGTTACAGTCATAAAGCATGTGTCAAAGATTACAAAATCAACTTGCAGAAAAAATTAGTTTTCTTTATAAATGGAAGGTGATTATAAACTTATAAAAATTATAAAGAAGATGAAAATCTTCTAGATAAATACAATAACTGGGTTAATATTGCAATCTAGTATGTAAAGCTTCGACAAAAATTGGCAAATATGTGAGAGAATAAATGCACGGTATAATAATTATGTTTATTTTTATAATAATTATATAGTCATGAAAAACTACATGTAATCCACAAATATAGATTAGTACCTAATGTTTAATAACTTTTTGTTAAGTTGTTGCTAATTATACAGACTTGTGCTTGTCTATAAATAACATCGTTGTGATGAAGCACTGATTTAATATTTTAATTTATCTCCCAACTGCTTCTTAATATATGCTGTTATCTATATCTTGTCGTTAATTTTGGTCGCTATCGAAATTTTAAAATATTTAAGAATTTATATTTCTGAACTGAGACCGCACAACGACATGAGCTTTTCTAGGCATGATATCATTCTATTTTAGTTCTAATGTATTAATTTAGTTGGCCTCTCAATAGCTTTTCAACATGTGTGGTTTCCTATACCTTGTCATAAATTCCATTGCAGCAAAAATTTCTCAATTTTAAACATTCTTTTCCCAAATACATGTTAACTGTATAGACTCACACTTTTCCATGTATAATATTGTTGTGATGAAACTCTAATTTATTATTTTAATTTACCCTTTAGTCGTTTCCCAATGTATGATGTATCTTGTATTTTGTCGTTAATTTCATCGCAATCAAAATGTATATGAATTTTTATCTCAAGGTTGTGAATACACAGCAACTTGTGCTTTTCTAAGCATAATGTCATTGCGATATAGTACCAATTTATTATTTAAGTTTGCCTCTCAATCGCTTTTCAATATGTCTCGTGTCTCATATGTAAGATGTAGAAGATTGAGACATTTCTACTGCAATGAAATTTATGACAAGGTGTAGGCGACAACACATATTGAGAAGCAATTGAGAAGCCAAGTAAAATAATAAGTTAGAACTATAACATAATGATAGTATGTCTAGAAAAGCGCGAGTTTCTGCATAATCTCAGTCCTGAGATGAAAATTCTTAGAGATTTTAAGATTTCGATTGTGATGAAATTTAATGACAATGTATAGATGACAGCATATATTAAGAAGCAATTGATAGATAGGCTAAAATAATAAATCAGAGATACAACACGACGATATTATGTATAGAAGAGCTCAAGTCGTTGTACAGTATCAGTTCAGCAATAAAAATTTTTAATGATTTTAAGATCTCAACCGCCATGAAAGTCAACGACAAGGTATAGATGGTAGCATATATTAAGAAGCAATTGAGAGATAGAGTAAAATAATAAATCAGTGCTGTATCACGATGATATTATGTGTAGAAGAGCCCAAGTCGTTGGACAGTCTCAGTTCAGGAATAAAAATTCTTAAAGATTTTAAGATCTCCACTGCGATGAAAGTCAACGACAAGGTATAGATGACAGCATATATTGAGAAGCAATTGAGAGATGGATTAAAATAATAAATCAGAGCTATATCACAACGATATGATGCATAGAAAAGCTCAAAACGTTGGACACTCTCAGCTCAGGAATGAAAATTCTTAAAGATTTTAAGATTTGGATTGCTGTAAAAGTCAACGACTAGCTATAGATGACAACATATACAGGGTGCACGATTTATCTGAAGACATTGAAATATCTCGAGAACTATGCATTGGATAAAAAAAAGTGGTTAATGAAAGTTGTTAGCCTCGAAGGGGGATATCCAATGATACCAAACTCGACCTCCCACCCCAACCCCTGGGGGTTGGGGTTGGGGGCAACTTTGAAATCTTAAATGGAAACCCCCATTTTTTATTGCAGATACGGATTCTACGCCACAAAATACGTAAATTTTGTCCGAAATTTTTTTTTATTCGCGATAGATGGCGCTGTAATCGCAAAAAATTATATTTTCCGCAATTCTCCAGAAATGGTCATTGGATTGAGAAATAAAAAATACCTGTTCAATATTTTTAAAGAACATAATAAAAGTTATTCCCCCCATCCTCTCGGGGTAGGGTGGATGGTAACGTTCAAATCTGAAATGGGAACCCGAATCGAAGAGGGAACTGCTCGACGTGCCACTGTGGGTGTATGGCGAACTACGGCTTATTATAAAAAATTGTTTCAATGAAAAAAATTGTTTCAATAAAAATTTCACGTACAATCTAATTCGGCAATGACAAATGTGGGTCCGCATTTGAGATTTGAACGTTATCACCCACCCTACCCCGAGAGGATGGAGGGGAATAACTTTTATTATGTTCTTTAAAAATATTGAACAGGTATTTCTTATTTCTCAATCCAATGATCATTTCTGGAGAATTACGGAAAATATAATTTTTTGCGATTACAGCGCCATCTATCACGAATAAAAAAAAAAGTTTCGGACAAAATTTATATATTTTGTGGCGTAGAATCCGTATCTTCCATAAAAATGGGGGTTTCCATTTAAGATTTCAAAGTTGCCCCCAACCCCCACCCCCAGGGGGTGGGGTGGGAGGTCAAGTTTGGTATCATTGGATGTCGCCCTTCGAGATTAACAACTTTCATTAACCACTTTTTTTTATCCAATGCATAGTTCTCGAGATATTTTAATGTCTTCAGATAAATTGTGCACCCTGTATTAAGAAGCAATCGAAAAATAAACAAAGATAATAAATCAGAGCTACATCACGACGATATTATATATAGAAAAGCTTAAGTCGGTATAATTAACAAAAACTTAAAGGAAAATTACTAAATATCAGACATTAATCTGTATTAGAGGTAACCAATGACCAGCGATAAAAGACCATCAAAAGTGGCGGTAAAACTCTTGTTTAATACAAATCACCATCCTTTTACATGAGAAATACATAATTATGCGAGATGGAACGGGCGGTGTGAAAGACACACAGACGGTCACGCATGCTGCTCCTTTTGGCACCAAAATTTCTCAGTCACATTTACGCCTATTTTCTGTAAATGACTAACATATCAACAATATTCGTAAAAGTGCGTCATCTGCTCTGCAGGAATGAAAATTATATAATGAGATTAATGAAGAGTATGCGGTAAGCGAAATGTCAAGGAGCGTACACACTGCGACGTGTCGACCGAACTTGTTCACGGCGTGTGCATTTTTCGCTTATATCTCGACAACGGGTAAAGATATCGACGTCATTAGCGAAGTATTACATTACTCATATTCTGTTCTACTCAGATTAATAGTTTATAATAGTACGAATAATAAGAGTTCGTCAATTGAAGCGGATAAGTACGCGTGTAAGAGCTGGTCTCGTGCCGCGCTTACGCCGTCTCTCTCAATAATTATCGAATGCTCATTATTTGTATCATTAGAAAGCACTAATTCTCATAGAACAGGACGCAGGGAAGATAATACTGTTGGTAGGACATCGATGTCTCGAGTGGTTGCCGAAATATAAGCGAAAAATGTAAATGCCGCTAACGAGTTCGGCTGACAAGACGCAAGATGAGAGCGCTTTAACATTGCGTTCATCACAGGGTCATTAATCGTATCGTTATGAATAATCAACTCGAGCAGAACAGAATACCGAGAAAGCATTTATTGTGGAACATCGATCATATCTTATACGGTTGCACAGATATAAGTGAATAATGTGCCAACATAATTATTCAGGGCTAAAAGGATCGTCTTGCGTGAGCGGCATCTTTGAAACTGACTGTACCTACTGAACAGACTGTATCTACGATGAGAGTTATTTAAGTTTAATACAGAATTCACTGACGCGCAAATCTCGACAATATTATACACGATGGTGCGGGCGGTGTGGAAGAGACACCGACAGTCAGGCATGCAGATCATTTTGGTGACAAAATTTATCGGTCACATTTACGTCTATTATCTGTAAACGCCTAAGATATCAATAATATTCGTAAAAGTGCGTCATCTGCTCTGCAAGAATGAAAATTATATAATTAGATTAATTAAGGATATGCGGCAAACGAAATGTCAAGGTGCGTACACACTGCGACATGTCGACCGAACTTGTTCACGGCGTGTGCATTTTTCGCTTATATCTCGGCAACGGGTAGAGATATCGACGTCATTAGCGAAGTATTACATTGCTCATATTCTGTTCTACTGGGATTAATAGTTTATAATGGTACGAATAATAATAAGAGTTCGTTAATTGAAGCGGGTAAGTGCGCGTGTAAGAGCTTGTCTCGTGGCGCGCTTACGCAGTCTCTAGCAATGATTATCGAATGCTTATTATTCGTATCATTAGAAAGCACTAATCCTCATAGAACAGGACGCAGGTAAGATAACACTGTTGCTGGGACACTGATATCTCGAGTGGTTGCCGAAATATAAGCGAAAAATGTAAATGCCGCTAACGAGTTCGGCTGACAAGACGCAAGATGTGAGCGCTTTCACATTGCGTTCATCACAGGGTTATTAATCGTATCGCTATGAATAATCAACTCGAGCAAAATAGAATACCGAGAAAGCATTTATTGTGGAACATCGACGATATCTTATACGGTTGCGGAGATATAAGCGAATAATGTGCCAACATAATTATTCAGGGTTAAAAGGATCGTCCTGCGTGAGCGGCATCTTTGAAACTGACTGTACCTACTGAACAGACTGTATCTACGATGAGAGTTATTTAAGTTTAATACAGAATTCACTGACGCGCAAATCTCGACAACATTATACACGAATGTGCGGGCGGTGTGGAAGAGACACCGACAGTCAGGCATGCTGCTCCTTTTTGGCGCCAAAATTTATCAGTCACATTTACGTCTACTATCTGTAAACGCCTAACATATCAATAATATTCCTAAAAGTGGGCCTGCTGCTCTGCAAGAATGAAAATTATAAAATGAGATTAATTAAGGGTATGCGGTAAACGAAATGTCAAGGTGCGTACACACTCCGACATGTCGACCGAACTTGTTCACGGCGTGTGCATTTTTTGCTTATAGCTCGGCAACCACTCCAGATATCGATGTCCCACTAACAGCATTATCTTCCCTGCGTCATGTTCTATGAGGATTAGTGGTTTCTAATGATACGAATAAGGAGCATTCGATAATTACTGAAGGAGACTGCGTAAGCGCGGCACGAGACAAACTCTTACACGCACACTTACCCGCTCCAATTAACGAACTTTTATTAATCGTACCATTATAAACTGTTAATTCCAGTAAAACAGAATACTAGCAATGTAATATTTCGCTAATGACGTCGATATCTCTACCCGTTACCGAGATATAAGTGAAAAATGCACACGCCATGAACAATTTCGGTCGACATGTCGCAGTGTGTACGCTCCTTGACATTTCGCTTACCGCATACCCTTCATTAATCTCATTATATAATTTTCATTCCTGCAGAGCAGATGACGCACTTTTACGAATATTATTGATATCTTAGGCGTTTACAGAAAATAGACGTAAATGTGACTGATAAATTTTGGCGCCAAAAAGGAGCAGCATGTGTGATCGACAAGTGTCTCTTTCACACCGCCCGCACCATCGTGCATAATATTGTCGAGATTTGCGCGTCAGTGAATTCTTTATTAAACTTAAATAACTGTCATCGTAGATACAGTCTGTTCAGTAGGTACAGTCGATTTCAATGATGCCGCTCACGCAAGACGATCCTTTTAGCCCTGAAAAATTATGTTGGCACATTATTCGCTTATATCTCCGCAACCGTATAATATATCATCAATGTTCCACAATAAATGTTTTCCCGGTATTCTATTCTGCTCGAGTTAATTATTCATAACGATATGATTAATGACCCTGTGATGAACGCAATGTGAAAGCGCACACATCTTGCGTCTTCTCAGCCGAACTCGTTAGCGGCATTTACATTTTTCGCTTATATTTCGGCAACCACTCGAGATATCAGTGTCCCACCGACAGTGTTATCTTACCTGCGTCCTGTTCTATGAGGATTAGTGCTTTCTAATGTTACGAATAATAAGCATTCGATAATCATTGCGGGAAACTGCGTAAGCACGCCATGAGACAAGCTCTTACACGCGCACTTACCCGTTTCAATTAACGGACTCTTATTATTCGTACCATTATAAACTATTAATCACAGTAGAACAGAATATGAGCAATGTAATACTTCGCTAATGACGTCGATATCTCTACCCATTGCCGAGATATAAGCGAAAAATGCACACGCCGTGAACAAGTTCGGTCGACATGTCGCAGTGTGTACGCGCCTTGACATTTCGTTTACCGCATACCCTTAATTAATCTCATTATATAATTTTCATTCCTGCGAAGCAGCTGACCCACTTTTACGAATATTGTTGATATCTTAGCGCTCACATTTTGCGTCTTGTCAGCCGAACTCGTTAGCAGCATTTATATTGTAACGGCCGAACTCCGCTGTTCAGTCGTCGCTACGCGTTTCGCGCGGATAATGCTCGTCGAAGTCCGGGTTCGAGGAGGATTAAAGCAGCGAGACACTTGAGAGTGGTAATATGAATAACTTGGATTTATTCTATGCTTACTGAGAAACAAGAGCTCGGCCCCGAAGGCGTTGTCGCGGGTCGCGTCTATCAGGCGCATCGGTACGGTACGACGGTGTGATGCGACGTGCGGTACACGCGCGCGTACGGACGGATAGGCCGCGCGGAAGGCGGGGCCTACTGCGCGACGTGTGTAGACGGTAACGACGCGGTGATCGGTCTCGCTTCGCGACGCTGGGCGTCTCGGACAAGTATCGCCCAATACTCAGCTCGCAATCGCTCACGTATAGATGGTCGCCGGATCGGAGATTTCGGCTCTCGGTTGAACGTATGCACGCAAGTCGCGGAATACGCGAAATGATTTCGTCCGTCGGGGCCGAGGACTCTCGACAGAGAAGGCGTACGCACCTTCCCTTTTTCCTACGTTCGCGGAGGAAAACGACCAAGTGCTGCGGACACTCAGCGGAGACGGCGGACACACCGCCCCGGGTTTTTGGTCGCTAGACAGATCGCCTAAAGGCTGAGTACGCTTAGCGAAGTTCGCCGACGGACGAACCCCTGACTCAAGGCGGCGGGTAAAGGCGAGAGACTGTCGAGTACGCTCGACTGAGCACGCGCACACACGAGCCCAGGAAGACGGGTAGAGATGCGCACGAGACGAGATAAATCTCGATCTCGTCTCGATCTCGGTCTCAAAATCGGGACGAGATTCTAGATCGAGATTACTTGTAACATTCGAGATCGATATCGAGATGCAGCATTCAAGATTTTGACGAGATCAAGATTATTTAAAATTCTCGTCAAGATTTCGACAAAATATTTTATTATTTTACCGATCGACGACACATATGACGCCATGACTGCTGCGCTAACAAACGACGTCACATACATAGCCACATACATGAACTACGATGATTATCTGGAGGCATTATAAATGTTTTATTTTTACCCTACGTATACTCTGTCCAGCGAAAGAACGACCACGGAATGGACGAAAATTCGTTCGTTCCGCGCAGGTCTCCGTACACGAAACGCTCCTCCACAATGCCGTACCGCCATATACGATACTGAGGCTGCATTCCGAAATACACTGCCAATACTGAAAATCTATAGTTCATGTTACATATACTATAGAATTTCAGCACGGCAGTGAATTTCGGAACGCAGCCTGAATAGCGCGCCACGCTATCCCCACTTTACCTGCCTATGCGCATGCACAGACCGTGGTTATTCTCTTGCTGGACAGATTACAGTCTCATAGTAGAAATACACAAGGTATGCTTGTTTTTGAGACGAATTTTCGTTCGGTTTTGCGCAGCTCCCTAGCCTCTCCAATTAATTAGCTGTAAATTAGCTGTGTTCGACTGTGTCGAAGTTTGTGTTGAATGGTTATGTTGAAAGAAAATTTAGACAACGGCTACAAAATAAATAGACGATCTTCGTGGATGATATTATCATAATAACTCAATTTTATTATAATTTTTCAGTACTTTATATTTTAATCGTTTTACTGTTAGTATTTTCCGATTTATTTTGTTTTTTAATGACAATTTTGTTAATATTAGAGGTGAAAGAAAAAATTAATCTAGAAACTCTTTGCAACTATGTCTAAACGTCAGCATTCTGCAAATCCATCAGGTAAGAAATACACTCAAACGCAAAAAACCCGGTACACTAAAAATTTGGGAAAAAATTATAAAATTTCAAATGGTCATAACTTGGTAAATAATGAAGATACAAATATGCGCAGAAATGCAACATGAAGCTTGAAACATCCTCTTTAAGAATATCTGAATGGCAATTATGCTCGGCCATTTTTTTCAAAATGGCGGATGATAAAGTGAGTGGTGCAAAATTGATAATCAAAGGTCTGTGTTTGCGATGGTGCATGGTATGCATTAGGTATCGCAGCGTAATGGGACCAAATGCACATGAAAGTATAGAGTGTTATCTTTAAAATGCTACTTTACCGAGCTCGATATGATCATTTTTCACTGAGTTGTTCCAAATTTTGCTAAAAATGCGGTTTTCTTGTTAAATTTGCATAATTCAGTGAATAAGTATCGCATCAAGCTCTATAACGAAGTATTTTAAAGAAAACATTCTATACTTTTAGGTACTTTTCGTCCCATTGAGCTGCGACACTTTGCTCCATGCGCTATCGCACGCTCGAACCTTTTTTTAGCAACTTTTCATGTTCTCCTTTTTATCACCCGCCATTTTGAAAAAATATCGTTGCGCATAATTTCGATAGATCTTTCGAAAAGTACGGTTTCAAAGCTTTCAAACCGTTTTTGAAATTTGCTGCTAGGATATTTAGGTATCGAGATATTCAATTTCGAATTTGCAACAAATGTCGATTCAGCGAGGCTTAAGGGGCTAAGAGGCTCTGCGGTTCGTTTGGCTCTTTCATAATTTCAATAGCTGTGTTCATGTTTCTCTATATAATAATTTACATAACCTGCACAATATATTCAACGATTTGCATTTATTATTTTGAAAGCCAGGGAAATGAAAGTAAAATTCAATTTAGGTTCTTCATTTTGCGTAATCGATATTATGTAATAAAGATGAATTGCGTTTTAAGATACCGCTGTCATTAGCTCAAATTATGGTTGTAAGTCTTCCGAATATAAACCGCATGGAGTTTTACTGGTAGGAAAAGTCCCATTGTATGTAATGTGTGTATGTGTGTGTGTTTGTATACCACAAGGATAAGGACCCCGTGGTTCGTCAGCTCCACAGTATTTCAAGATTTCACCCTCCTTGTGGTGTGTGTGTGTGTGTGCGTGCGTGTGTGTGTGTGTGTGTGTGTGTGTGTGTGTGTGTGTGTGTGTGTGTGTGGTGTTACAGCAGAGATAAGGACCCCGCAGTTCGTCACTCCTGCAGTAATTAATGACTCCAAACCCTCTCTGCTGTGTGTGTGGTGTGTGTGTACTAATAGTGGGTATGACTGCCTCGTGCGCGTATTACCTCATTCATACGATCAGGCATCCTTATTAGTCTTTTAATTTCATCCTGCGTAATTGTATTCCATTCGTTTTCGAGAATTATTCGCAGTTCCCGCAGTGACTGAGGAGCAGGTACGTGATTTCGTACTTTCCTGCCGAGATTGTCCCATAAGTGTCCGATTGGATTTAAATCTGGACTATTTGCTGGCCAATCGAGTCGATTTATGCCAACTTCATCGAAGAAATCAAGCACTCTTCTCGCAGTGTGTGGTCGAGCATTGTCTTGCATAAACAAGAAGTTCTCTCCGATGAAGGGTGCGTACGGAACAACATACGGAATGAGTATGTCTTCCACGTATACATCTGCGTTCATATTCTTGTCAAAAAAGTGCAGATCTGTATGAGCATTAGCTGAAATTCCTGCCCAAATCATTACAGAGCCTTCATTGTAGCTATGCCTCTCACTTACCGTACAGTCTGCAAATCGTTCTCCACCGCGACGATAAACTCGTTCTCGTCCATCTGGAGAATAGACATAAAAACGAGATTCATCGCTAAAGAGTACTTTGCTCCAGTCTGCGTAAGTCCAGTCTCTATGCTCAACTGCAAAATTGAGTCGAGCTACGCGATGGTGACATTTAAGCAAAGGTACAGCTGCTGGCCTGCGCGAAAGCAGATTTTGTTCCTTTAATCTTCTCCGAACGGTGTTAACGGATACATTAATGTTGCGGACATCCCTTAAATTGTTTCTAATTTGAACAGATGTTCGATGTCTGTCTCTTAACGAATTTGAAACAATAAATCGGTCATCATTGTGATTGGTACATCGAGGACGTCCCGAACCAGGCCTTCTATGGAAAGAATTGGTTTGTAAGTACCTGGCATAAGCACGTTGCACAGTTGACACTGACAAATCAAGTGCCTGAGCAACGTACTTTCTACCATCTTCAATTAAAGCAATAACTTGAGCAGCCTTTTCAGGATTTATCGTCGCCATAATCGACACAATAATTTCGATGCGAAACAATCAATTATGGTTTAAATTGATGAAGTTGCACGAAGCAACGCGCCTCGAAAGGAAAAGATCACGGAAAAAGAAAAGTCGCACGAGGCAGCGCTTATCGGAGTGAACACGTTCGGAAAAGGAAAATTGTTTGTCTTTGTTTATTGTCTTGGCACATATATTTAAGAAAAATCCAGTCAAGCCAGGCGTTAAAGCCCGGCGCACCGACAGAATCTCAGTCAAGCCAGAACGTAAGCCCGGCGTACTGACAAACTCGCGAAGTCCAGCGTACAAGAGATAGTGCCACTATCGGCCGTGAACCGTACGAAGGCCAAAAGCTGTACGAAGGCAATCTCTGATCGTCTTCGCGGGCACTCTTATATGCCCTGAGCAGCTCGAACTCGCGTGCGAGCCGAGGGCCTCGCGCGCGCGACAACCCAGATCGCCGCGTCGCGGCGGCTCCGTGGACTAGGAGCGCCAGGGAATTTCGACGTTCAGGTGGCGTCCAGCAACTCGGCATCCCGCGCGCCGGGTCACCGCGAACTCAGGCGCGATCCTGAACAGCATATTCAAGCTGTGTACCATAATGGCCAATCGTACGGAGAAGGTAGAGAGCTAGGGACTGCTTCGCGAACTAAAGTGTATACCACAGTGATCATGCGTAACTGAAGGGTAAAGAATGATAACTTTTGATAAAAATTAAATTTCCAATTCGCAAAATTGTATAAATTATTGTATAGAGAATAATGAACGCGGCTATTGAAATTATGAAAGAGCCAAACGAACCGCAGAGCTTCTTAGCCCCTTAAGCCTCGCTGAATCGACATTTGTTGCAAATTCGAAATTGAATATCTCGATATCTAAATATCCTAGCAGCAAATTTCAAAAACGGTTTGAAAGCTTTGAAACCGTACTTTTTGAAAGATCTATCAAAATTGTGCGCAACAATATTTTTTCAAAATGGCGGGTGATAAAAAGGAGAACATGAAAAGTTGCTAAAAAAAGGTTCGAGCGTGCGACGGCGCATGGAGCAAAGTAAGTGTCGCAGCTCAATGGGACGAAAAGTACCTAAAAGCATAGAATGTTTTCTTTAAAATACTTCGTTATAGAGCTTGATGCGATACTTATTCACTGAATTATGCAAATTTAACAAGAAAACCGCATTTTTAGCAAAATTTGGAACAACTCAGTGAAAAATGATCACATCGAGCTCGGTAAAGTAGCATTTTAAAGATAACACTCTATACTTTCATGTGCATTTGGTCCCATTACGCTGCGATACCTGATGCACACCATGCACCATCGCAAACACGGACCTTTGATTATCAATTTTGCATCCTCTCACTTTATCATCCGCCATTTTGAAAAAAATGGCCGAGCATAATTGCCATTCAGATATTCTTAAAGAGGACGTTTCAAGCTTCATGTTGCATTTCTGCGCATATTTGTATCTTCATTATTTACCAAGTTATGATCATTTGAAATTTTGTAATTTTTTCCCAAATTTTTAGTGTACCGGGTTTTTTGCGTTTGAGTATAATACTATATAGTGAAAGTAAATATATTATATGCATAATAAAGCTAGGAGCAGGTTTGTTTTTTCTTGTTTGTTTTCTTATATATGGTATATGGTAGGAAAATTGCCGAATAAAATACATACGACTGACAAATTACAGCTTTTATTCTGCAATTTTTCTACATTTATAAAATACATTATTTGTTAAATTATAATTGTATTCAATAACGTAGCAATTTACATTACGTTTATAAAATATAGATTTTTTATTTTGCGTATAAAAAATGTGAAATGATTAATGATCCAAATATTTGCCTTTATATATAATTTTTATATCTTTTACTATTTTTATATTTAATTTTTATCGCCTTCGAAGTGCAATTAAATGAACGCCCTGTTTGTTCTATGGTAGATACATAGTATAGAAGATATATCTGATTTTTAGAAAAATCACCTACTTAAATTATATTTCTTTCATGTATGTTATTCAAATTAAAAAAACTAGTCATATTTGACAAATTAAATTAGACATCAACAGTGAAAGTAAAAAACCAGACGATTTCTAAAATTAAATAATATAGCGGTAAGTTATAATTACATATTTATCAAACTAATATTTCAGGTTCTGACAGTGATGGTGGAGAAGAGCCTTCTATATCCTTTCCTTCATCTATAACTACATCACACAAAACAAAACTTTCAGTATATTATAATGTGGATGTAGATAATAAAAAAGAAAAGTTTGGAATATGCAAGTTATGCAAAGAGCAAAAAATAAAGAAAATCATAAAAATGAAACATTCAAATACTACGGGATTGAAAAGGCATTTAAAAATTGCTCACAGAAAAGAATTTGATAAATTGTACGGACCCACTTCACAATCAAAAAATTTGCAACTTTTACAGTTTCTGCAACCGACGGTAATTTTAGTAAAATATAAATAAATGCATATGTATATAAATAAATGTATATGCGCATAAGGTGTTGTATATACAAATAATTAAAAAATCTTAAAATATATTAGGAAAATTGTTCTCTAAATTAACAAGCATGATTTGATAAAGTGAGTGACACGTGAAAAGAGTGTAGCTATCGTTAGATATTTTTTCCAAAGGTCCTCCTTCAGAGATGGCAGGGATTCCTGGCTAATGCCAGGTATGGAAGGAGGACTGTCGAGGCCGTCCGGCCCTTTCTGCCAGAATGGGTAGGAAGGGCCCATGGGACCCTGACCTTCAGGATGGCACAGGTGCTCACCGGGCATGGATGCTTCGGTGAGTACCTGTGCCGTATAGGTAAGGAGCGCACGACGTCATGTCACCACTGCGGACATGACCATGACTCCGCGCAGCATACACTTCAGGAATGCCCCGCCTGGAGTGCTGAGCACGGAGTCATGGTCAGGGCTCTGGGTCAGGACCTTTCGCTCCCTGGGATAGTTGGGGCGGTCCTAGGGAGCGAAAAGAAGTGGGATGCATTCTCCTCCTTCTGCGAATCAATAATGAAGCAGAATGAGGAGGCGGAAGAAATGCGAAGAAGGGCAGAAGGTCGGGGAAGGAAAAGAAGGCGGCGCGAGAGGCACCGCCAGTGGAGGGTAGGGAGGAGCAGGAGTAGGGAGGGGGACGCCGACTCGTCAGAGGAGGACGAGCTTAGGAGGATGGTGGGTCAACCACCTTCTCCTCCCACCCCTCCCCCTCCTGCTCCCCTCCCCGGCACCAGCAAGAGGAAGAACCCGTGGGGGGCACGGTGCCCCCTGCGGGATTCAAAGAAGAAGGAATGGAAACAGAGGGGTGGCGGTGGTGGTGTTGCAACGACTCACCCCCCTGATGGTGGCGGCAGCAATGCTGACCGCCCCCCCTGTAGTAGGGGTGGCTATGGCGCCGCCACCACCGCCACCACATGCTGCCCCTCCAATGGCAGCGACGGGCGATGGTAGCGGGTGGGGGGCACAGCTTAGGCCCAGGCCTCACATTCGCAGGCCACCGACTCCCCTGAAAAAGGGAATCGGATAAAAATAAGGGGGGAGAGGGTATCGATGGTGATAAACCGTTGAAAAAAAAACACCCCTCCCCCCTAATCGCAGATCCGACATATAAATCGGATATGCGGGAGGGGGGTCACTAGGACCCCCCACCCCATTCCTCTGCGGAGGTGGAGAGAGCCCGGCGGCTAGGGGAGTATATCTCCCCGTAACCGCCGGGCGGGAAGGTGGGGCACCGGGCGAGGACTCTCGGTGCCCCAACTAGCCCTCCCAACGTAGGGTGGCTGGCTGATACGGTGGGTCAGTCAGTCACACAACATGCATCGGCGGCGCCTCGTCTGGTCAGGAACGGTGGTTGAAGCGGGCTTCGGTCGGCTTCCCCCTTCCTGACCGAAGAGACGAGGCGTGAGGGGTGGGAAAGGGGGAGCGGTGGTCGAAACGGGCCCTCGGGCCGGCTTCCCCCTTCCCCTGGGGGAGCGGTGGTTGAAGCGGACCTTCGGGTTGGCTTCTGCCCTCCCCTACCCCACCCCTCAGGGACAGAAGGTGCAACACCCGGACTCGGGGCCCCGATTGCAGTTACATGGCACCGGGGCCCCGACCCAAGTCCCTTCGCAGCGCCACCCAGGAAGGTTTTAGCCGGTAGGAGTCCGGCATAACCTTGGCCCTTCCCCGAGGATCAGGGTATCCATGATGGATTTGCTCCTCGTCAAAAAAAAAAAAAAAGATATTTTTTCCAAATACCACTCACGGTTAACACGTTGAGCGCCACGCCGATTTTGAAGGCAGTCCCCATCAGGCCACGCGCGCCACTTAGAAGCGCTGGTATTATAGGGCCAATGTCTCTTATCGCAGTTCTGCTTATCGCAGAAAATCAGCATTACAGAATTCCGGAAGAAATTAGCAGTATATCTTACAAATTGTGAAAAAGAAGACATTTCATCGGACAATATTGCAAGAAGGTCTAAAAACAACACCAACTCCAAAGAAAACCTGGAAACGTTTCCAAAGTACGAAGATATTGTAAATCATGTTACGATAAAAATGTAACAAAAGATAGTAGAGAAATGGCCAGGAAAAAAACTAAGCGAGTTGTCACATTTTGTAATACCTGTAAAGGAGAACCGTTTTTATGTTTACCGTGCTTCAATGAAATCCACTAATCCTGTAATGTGTCAAAATTAAGTAAATTTTGAATAAATTTTCTGCAATTCCATAAAAGAGTGTAAATTTTATAGTTCTATATCATGTTATACGCTGTCAGCCAGCTGTTTTTCGCGGTTTATGTGAAAGGTCAGTGTCACCCAGCGGTGGCAGACACAGCCTAAATGTAATTTCAGTGTCAGCCACCGGTGGTTGACGCGGCCTAAACGGAAAGTCCAGTGTCAGCCACCGATGGCTGACGCGGCGCTCAACGTGTTAATTTTGTTAGAAAATGTTTTGTTAGAAAATTATTGGGTGAGTGCAAAAGTTCGTGCGGAGTTTCAATAGATGGAGTTATAAGCGTCGTAAAGTGTTGTCATTAATACTTCCATCTACATATTATATAACGTTGGAAAGGTGACGTCTTCAGCTGTTATTAAAAAAAAAATCATGTTTTCATACAAACTGCTTCGAGAAATATCACTTTAAAAATGAGTATCGATAAGGTGCATTTACGGCATGTTATGCTTTACGAGTTTCGGAAGGGAATAAACGTTGCCGCAGCCGTAAAAAACATTCAGGATGTTTATCAGGATGAAGCATCAGCTAAACGAACTGTGGAAAAATGGTTTGCTAAATTTCGGCGCGGAGAATTTAACCTTGAAGACGAGCCACGCTCTGGTCGACCTTCTGACATTGATGACGATGTTTTGCGTACTTTAGTGCTCAATAATCCGCGAATTTCAACAGAAGAAGTTGCTACAGCACTAAACGTTGACCGATCAACCGGTCGGTTGATCAAACGGTTTTCGGCGTTTAAAAAAGATGGGATTCGATTTGAAGCTCGATATATGGGTGCCCCATTTGCTGACCGAGAAGAACAAAATCAAGCGAATTTCTGCAGCCGTTTCTTTACTCGGGCGGCTCAATAACGAGTCGTTTTTGGATCAACTAGTGACGGGCGATGAGAAATGGGTCTTCTACAACAATGTTCAGCGCAAACGGACATGGAAACAATCAGGTGAGCATGGTGACGCAATGCCAAAGGCCAGTTTGCACCCGATGAAGATGATGCTCTCTGTTTGGTGGGATTGTAAGGGCATAATCTATTTCGAGCTTCTCCCCGCTGGCGAAACGATTGATTCGGACAAGTACTGTCGCCAATTAACCAATCTGAATCGAGAAATAAAAGAGAAACGTCCGATTTTGTCAAATCGCAAGGGAGTCGTCTTTCATCACGACAACGCCAGACCACACGTTTCGAAAAAGACGCTGCGCAAACTGAAGAGCCTGAAATGGGATGTCTTAACGCATCCACCGTATTCTCCTGATATCGCACCATCTGACTATCACTTGTTCCGGTCATTGCAAAATTATTTAAATGGAAAAAACTTTGACTCTTTGGAGGCCTTAAAAAACGGCGTCTCTTCGTTCTTCGAATCTAAACCGCGCAGTTTTTATGATCGAGGCATCCGTATGCTGCCAGAACGTTGGGAAAAGATTATAGAAAACGATGGAGAATATATCATTGATTGAATAAAGATTTTTGTTTGCCTAATCACTGTGTGACTTTTACTCACAAACTCCGCACGAACTTTTGCACTCACCCAATATTTCCTTACAAATTATTACAAATTTGATTTAACAAAATTGTCATATTTTTAACCCGTTTTCGTTTTACGAAATTTAAGATGGATAAAATATTCTCGAAAATTATTCATGAAGATACTCTCTTTGAAAATCAACCAATTTAATTTAAGAGTATGTATTTAAGAAAAAATGTTTTTAGTTTTCAAAATTTGCATACTAAAACTCCCTTTACCGTATATGAACATTTTATTTTTATTTTATTTACGTTAACCTTAATAACCATTTTATAATTAAATTAAAATTTTCTTGCAGACTTAATATATCATTTTATTGAGATTTATAGATTAGGTTGCTTACGTTCTTTTTAATATCTCCAACGTTAATAAATAATATTTATTTTTAATTTAAGGTTCAGGCTTCATGTAGCAATATTAGCTTCACAGAAAAAATAGTACAGTGGTTGGCAATAAAATATTTGCCGTTTAATTTTTTTGATGATATTGCCACACAGAATTTTTTTGTTGCATTAAATTCTAATCTTGAGTACCTCAAACGCGATACTATGAAAAGGACAGTATTGGAAATATTTGAAAAGAAGAAAGATGCTGTAATCAATATATTGAAAACTAATGAATCCAAGATTTCCTTCACGGTCGATGGTTGGACGTCCATTGCTGGGAAATCTTATTATGGTATTACTGCACATCTTGTGGATACTAGCTGGAAATTACAGTCCATAGTTCTAGACTTCGTACCATCCAACGGAGCCCACACTGACAAGGACATAGCAATGTTGTTCTACAATTCTTTGAAAAACCTCAATATCGAGTCGCAGATTCAAGGTAATAAATAATAACACGTACAGTTGCAAACAATGAAATTGGATCGTTTATATTTGTAACTTCTCGATTTTACATGCATGCGGTTTTTACTTTCTCGAAACAAAGTATGATACTGTTTACAGATAATAAAAAAATGTTCTATTAAAAAATCTATAGATGGATACTCTTACCGAAACAGTGAAAATTATTTAACAATTTTGCTAAAGTAGATGTGAGTTGTCACCAGGATTGGGGAGTAACGTGTTATTAGTAACGTTACACTTATTTTTTTTCGGTAACGATTTGGTAACGCCGTTACTTTTCTCTACCTGTAACGAAAAAGTTACATTTTCTTTCGTAACGGTAACGAAACTGACCGTTACTTTCATCGTTACTTTTTAATTTCGGGCAAAATAAATAAAGTAGAGTGAGGAAGCATACAAATACTTATCATACTAATAAAAAATTATGTGCAAAATACTAATAATATATTAAAAGTAATGTATAAAATACTAATAAAAATATTTAAAGATAAGCACCTTTCCAAATATTTTATGTTCAACTTATATCTTTAACATTAAGAAAAAAGTAACGCAAAGTAACGATTTTTAATCGTTATTTTTAGGTAACGGTAACGCGTTACTTTTTAAAATCGGTAACGAGTAACGGTAACGAGTTACTTTTAAAAAGTAACTTTCCCAACTCTGGTTGTGACCATAGGTATCGTATTGGATAATGTTGCTAGCAATACTATATTTATTCGAGAGCTACAGTTAATTTTACAAAGTGAAGGTATCGACTTCGATTGTGAAAATTGTCATTTTCGATGCTTTGCGCATATCTTAAACTTGGGAGTTCAGGATATGCTGCGTGAATTACAATTAGATGATCCGGAAGAGTGTGAAGAAAGTGATTCCGATTATTCCAAAGATGAAGATAATGTAGTTACAACAAATAATGATGCTCTCAATAGTCCCATTAAAAAAATCAGGGCTCTCTTTTTAAAATTAAAAAGATCTGAGCAAAGTACAAATATGCTGAAAAGTGCATGCACTATGACTGGTATCAAGTTTTTGTCACCAAAAATCGATGTGTGCACACGTTGGAACTCAACTTATGACATACCAAAGTTGCATTATTGTTGAAACCTGCACTGATTAGTCTGTTTCAAAGTAATACTGCATTTCACATGTATTTACTATCCGAAGAAGAATGGTGTTTGTGCTCAGAAGTTTAGAAATTTCTAAAATATTTTAAAACTGTATCTACTGTTCTTGGCGGTGACAGCTATGTATCCTTACCGTACGTTATAGTAGCATTCAATATGTTTTTAGATAAAATGGAGAATAAGATACAAACTTGGAACCGCACTGATAAATTGTTCAATGCGTACTAAGCTGATCGAGATAAATTACTTAAACATTATCATAAATCTAATTGGATTTACTGTATTTGCCTCGTGCTAGATCCGAGGCACAAAATTGAAAGTTTTACTGCCACAACCTGGGGAAAAGAAATGAAAGATCAGAGTGTTAAAAAATTTGAAGACTTATATAAGAACAAATTTATTTCTTCAGAAAACTCCCTAAACAATGATTTGCGTAATTCCTCGATTGATGATGACGATGACATAGATATGAGTGCAATATATGAGAAATCTGTTAGCAATTCAGATTGGCGAAACGAATTAAGGAAATATTATAATACAAGAAGAGCAGACAAGGATGTTGACATATTAGCATGGTGGTCAACTCATTCACAAGAGTATCCATGTTTAGCAAAAATGGCTCGGAACTTCCTAGGAACGCCAGCCACGTCTGTTCCAGCGGAACGATTATTTTCGAAAGCTGGGTTAATCATACGCAAACACCGTAACCAGCTAACTGCTGAATCTGCCAGGTCACTAATATGCCTGAATTCGTGGTACATGTCAAACTTGCACTCATTATTATAATAAATTTTGTTAAACACATTTATTTACTTTTGTATATTTACTTACTACATTACCTTTGTCGAGAATTTTAATATAAAATTGCTTATTGAAAACTTATTGTTCATATTATTTTAGGAATTACATTTATAAAATTGAGTTATAAAATGTAAATATGCAAACATATACAGGGTGTTCCATGTAACATAGGAAAGCTATAAGACATCCAGTAGAATTATTAATAACTTTAGAAGATGCACAAAATAATTGACAATAACTTTTGTAACTAATATTTTGGTCTAAAGTATACAGCACAGACGCTATATCTTTTAAGTCTTTTAAGAAAGGTTAAGGTAGGAACACCAAGTATACAGTATATATATTTTTTCTACAATTTTAACAGATACATTCATTTATACTCACAAACAAATTATTTTTACATATTTTGAACTATTTTTTGTATCGCCAATCTCGTCAAGATATCGTCGAGATCGAGATCGAGATCATATATTCGAGATTCTCGAAAATTCGAGATCGATATGCATGTTTTGAGATTTTTCGAGATCAAGATCGAGATCACAGAAATCTCGTCTCGTTTCGTCTCGTGCGCATCTCTAAAGACGGGAGACGGCCAAATATCGAGTACGCTCGATCGAGACTGCGGACGCACAATCCCGTGTTCTTAGTCGCCGGTCGGGTAGTCGGAAAGCGGAAGGCAGAGCGAAACGGCCGGATATTCTCTCTTTCGGCATAAAGCGTCTAGATCGAACAACGGTACGGATAGGTCTGGTCCCTAGGAGCTCGATCGCCGCTGTTTTATAGTTGTCTGCGCTACGATTGATACGGCGGCGATCAAGCGGCGCGCCTATCAGCGCGAAGCACGGCGACGGCGCGTGATCGCGGCCACGCGCGCTAGCGGCAGCGCATGATCGCCGCGGCGCGCGATAGCGGCGGCGCGAGATAGCGGCGCGCGATCGTTTCGATCGATTAGGGTGGTACAAAGCGCCGTTCTTCGGCCCGACGGGTGGTCGGTCGGGCCGGTAGTAACGAGGTGCATTTGCGCCTCGTTACAATATTTTTCGCTTATATTTCGACAACCACTCGAGATATCGATGTCCCACCAACAGCATTATCTTCCCTGCGTCCTATTCTATGACGATTAGTGGTTTGTAATGATACGAATAAGGAGTATTCGATAATTACTGAGGGAGACTGCGTAAGCGCGGCACGAGACAAGCTCTTACACGCGCACTTACCCGCTTCAATTAACGAACTTTTATTATTCGTACCATTATAAACTGTTAATTCCAGTAAAACAGAATACTAGCAATGTAATATTTCGCTAATGACGTCGATATCTCTACCCGTTGCCGAGATATAAGTGAAAAATGCACACGCCGTGAACAATTTCGGTCGACATGTCGGAGTGTGTACGCACCTTGATATTTCGCTTACCGCATGCCCCTAATTAATCTCATTATATAATTTTTATTCCTGCAGAGCACATGACGCACTTTTACGAATATTGTTGACATCTTAGGCGTTTACAGAAAATAGGCGTAAATGTGACTTTTTGGTGCCAAAAGGAGCAGCATGTGTGATCGACAAGTGTCTCTTTCACACTGCCCGTAGCATCATGCATAATATTGTCGAGATTTACGCGTCAGTGAATTCTTTATTAAACTTAAATAACTATCATCGTAGATACAGTCTGTTCAGTAGGTACAGTCGGTTTCAAAGATGCCGCGCACGCAAGACGATCCTTTTAGCCCTGAAAAATTATGTTGGCACATTGTTCGCTTATATCTCCGCAACCGTATAAGATATCGTCGATGTTCCACAAGAAATGCTTTCTCGGTATTCTATTTTGCTCGAGTTGATTATTCATAGCAATACGATTAATGACCCTGTGATGAACGCAATGTGAAAGCGCTCACATCTTGCGTCTTGTCAGCCGAACTCGTTAGCGGCATTTACATTTTTCGCTTATATTTCAGCAACCACTCGAGATATCAGTGTCCTACAAACAGCGTTATCTTACCTGCGTTCTGTTCTATGAGGATTAGTGCTTTCTAATGATACGAATAATAAGCATTCGATAATCATTGCGGGAGACTGAGTAAGCGCGCCACGAGACAAGCTCTTACACGCGCACTTACCCGTTTCAATTAACGAACTTTTATTATTCGTACCATTATAAACTATTAATCCCAGTAGAACAGAATATGAGCAATGTAATACTTCGCTAATGATGTCGATATCTCTACCCGTTGCCGAGATATAAGCGAAAAATGCACACGCCGTGAACAAGTTCGGTCGACATGTCGCAGTGTGTACGCTCCTTGACATTTCGCTTACCGCATACCCTTCATTAATCTCATTATATAATTTTCATTCCTGCAGAGCAGATGACGCAGTTTTACGAATATTATTGATATGTTAGGCGTTTACAGATAATAGACGTAAATATGACTGATAAATTTTGGCACCAAAAAGGAGCAGCATGCGTGACCGTCGGTGTCTCTTCTACACCGCCCGCACCATCGTACATAATATAGTCGAGATTTGCGCGTCAGTGAATTCTGTATTAAACTTAACTAACTGTCATCGTAGATACAGTCTGTTCAGTAGGTACAGTCGGTTTCAAAGATGCCGCTCACGCAAGACGATCTTTTTAGCCCTGAATAATTATGTTGGCGCATTATTCGCTTATATCTCTGCAACCGTATAAGATATCGTCGATGTTCCACAATAAATGCTTTCTCGGTATTCTATTTTGCTCGAGTTGATTATTCATAGCGATACGATTAATGACCCTGTGATGAACGCAATGTGAAAGCGCTCACATCTTGCGTCTTGTCAGCCGAACTCGTTAGCGGCATTTACATTTTTCGCTTATATTTCAGCAACCACTCGAGATATCAGTGTCCCACCAACAGTGTTATCTTACCTGCGTCTTGTTCTATGAGGATTAGTGCTTTCTAATGATACGAATAATGAGCATTCGATAATTATTGAGAGAGACGACGTAAGCGCGGCACGAGACAAGTTCTTACACGCGCACTTACCCGCTTCAATTAACGAACTCTTATTATTCGTACTATTATAAACTATTAATCCCAGTAGAACAGAATATGAGCAATGTAATACTTCACTAATGATGTCGATATCTCTACCCGTTGCCGAGATATAAGCGAATCATGCACACGCCGTGGACAAGTTCGGTCGACATGTCGCAGTGTGTACGCACCTTGACATTTCGCTTACTGCATACCTTTCATTAATCTCATTATATAATTTTCATTCCTGCAGAGCAGATGACGCACTTTTACGAATATTATTGATATGTTAGTCATTTACAGGAAATAGGCGTAAATGTGACTGAGAAATTTTGGCGCCAAAAGGAGCAGCATGCGTGACCGTCCGTGTGTCTTTCACACCGCCCGTTCCTTCTCGCATAATTATGTATTTCTCATGTAAAAGGATGGAGATTTGTATTAAACAAGAGTTTTACCGCCGCTTTTGATGGTCTTTTATCGCAAGTCATTGGTTACCTCTAATACAGATTAATGTCTGATATTTAGTAATTTTCCCTTAAGTTTTTGTTAATTATACCGACTTAATCTTTTCTATATATAATATCGTCGTGATGTAGCTCTGATTTATTATCTTTGTTTATTTTTCGATTGCTTCTTAATATATATTGTCATCTATAGCTAGTCGTTGACTTTCGTAGCAATCCAAATCTTAAAATCTTTAAGAATTTTCATTCCTGAACTGATACTTTACAGCGGATTGAGCTCTTCTAAACATAATATGTAGCTCTGATTTATTATTTTAGCCTATCTCTCAAAAGCTTCTTAATATATGCTATACCTTGTCTTTGACTTTCATGGCAATTGTAAGCTTAAAATCTTTAAGAATTTTTATTCCCGAACTGAGACTGTCCAACGACTTGGGTTCTTCTACACATAATATCGTCGTGACACAGCATTGATTTATTATTTTACTCTATCTCTCAAATGTTTCTTAATATATGCAGTTATCAATATCTTGTCTTTGACTTTCATTGCAATGGAGATCCTAAAATCATTAAGAATTTTTATTCCTGAACTGAGAGTGTCCAACGATTTGAGCTTTTCTATGCATAATATCGTTCTATGCATAATATAGCTCTGATTTATTATTTTAGTCCATCTCTCAATTGCTTCTGAATATATGCTGTCATCTATACCTTGTCGTTGACTTTCATGGCTGTGGAGATCTTAAAATCTTTAAGAATTTTTATTCCTGAACTGAGACTGTACAACGACTTGAGCTCTTCTATACATAATATCGTCGTGTTGTATCTTTGATTTATCATTTTAGCCTATCTATCAATTGCTTCTTAATATATGCTGTCATCTATACATTGTCATTAACTTTCATCGCAATCGAAATCTTAAAATCTTTAAGAATTTTCATCTCAGGACTGAGACTATCCAGAGACTCGCGCTTTTCTAAACATACTATCATTGTGTTATAGTTCTAACTTATTATTTTACTTGGCCTCTCAATTGCTTCTCAACATGTGTTGTCGCCTACACCTTGTCATAAATTTCATTGCAGTAGAAATGTCTCAATCTTCTACATTTTACATATGAGACACGAGACATATTGAAAAGCGATTGAGAGGCAAACTTAAATAATAAATTGGAACTATATTGCAATGACATTATGCTTAGAAAAGCACGAGTCGTTGTGTAATCTTAGCCTTGGGAAAATTCATATACATTTTGATTGCGATGAAATTAACGACAAAGTACAAGAGACATCATACATTAGGAAACGATTAAAGGATAAACTGAAATAATAAATTAGAGCTTCATCACGACAATATTATACATGAAAAAGTGTGAGTCTATACAGTTAACATGAACTTGGGAAAATAATGTTTAAAATTGAGAATTTTGCTGTAATGAAATTTATGACAAAGTATAAGGGACAACACATGTTGAAAAGCTATTGAGAAGCCAATTAAAATAATATATTAGAACTGAAACACAATGATATCATGCCTAGAAAAGCTCATGTCGTTGTGCGGTCTCAGTTCAGAAATATAAATTCTTAAAAATTTTAAGATTTCGATAGCGATCAAAGTTAAGGACAAGATATAGATAACAGTATATAATAAGGAGCAATTGGAAGATAGATTAAAATAATTAATCAGAGATACATCACGACGATATTATGCATAGAAAAGCGCAAGTCGGTATAATGAGCAGGAACTTAGGGAAAAATTAATAAATATTAGGTACAAATCTTCATTTGAGTTAACCAATGAGTAGCGTTTTAAGAATTTATATCTTTAAATCTTAAGAATTTATATTTCTGAACTGAGACTATCCAGAAACTCGCGCTTTTCATAATATCATTGTGTTATAGTTTTAACTTATTATTTTACTTGGCCTCTCAATTGCTTCTCAACATGTGTTGTCACATGCTTACACCTTGTCATCAATTTCATTGCAGTAGAAATGTCTCAATCTTTTACATCTTACATATAAGACACGAGACATTTTAAAAAGCGATTGAGGCAAACTTAAATAATAAATTGGAATTATATGGCAATAACAATATGCTTAAAAAATACGAGTCGCTGTGTAATCTCAGCTTTGAGATGAAAATTTATATACATATTGATTGCGATGAAATTAACGACAAAGTACAAAAGACATCATACTGTGGGCAACGACCAAGGGACAAACTATAACAAAATATAATAAATTAGAACTCCATCACTACAATATTATACATGGAAAAGTGTGAGTCTATACAGTGAACGAGAATTTAGGAAAGAAATGTTTAAAATTGAGAGATTTCTGCTGCAATGAAATTTATGACAATAGGAGCAACAAATGTTGAGAAGCTATTGAGAGGCGAAATAAAATATTAAATTAGAACTAAATCACAATAATATTATGCCTAGAAAATACCAAATCGTTGAACAGTCTCGGTCAAAGTTACCGTCAACTTTAGCCGAACGACGATTTTAACTTTGAGATTCGGATTTTACACGTCAAAATACATTAGGTAATTGAATTTTAGTGAAATCAGAGGTGTGAATCTTAGCTTGTTGGCTACACGTTTATGATTTGATAGGTTATATATTGGTACCGTTAATATATCCTATATAAAAATTGGGAGGTACTGTTTAAATACTTTACATAAAAAATACTTATTTTCCTGAATAACTCTTCATATACTGTATACATTCAATTTATTCATTTAATGTACACGTCTTCAGACCAATGTATACCTAACCTATGTATACAAAAATATTGAGACTTTATTCTCGGTCCCCCTAAAATACTCTATGTAAACATATATATATATATATTAGGAGTACAAATAAGTTTCCGCCGTTTTCTATCAAACATTAGGAATTTATTGTGAAAGAACGGTACATTACGTTTTATTCAAAGTATTGTCCATCACTAGCCACTACTTTTTCCTATCTTTCTGGCAGTATTCGAATACCACGTCGGAAGAACTCTTCATCTTTTGAGGCTACCCACGTGTTACGTCCTAGAAGAGGAGCGCAACTTTCTGTTCGCGGGTAAGGCGAACCTCGTTCGTAACCGCGTGCCAGTGAACGGGTCAGGAACCCGACGGGTCCCTTTACTCGGACGACGTACGACGAGCGGTCCATTTTTCGGTCAAGGACGCGAGTCCCTTTACCAGGGATAGGACCATTAGTTGACTGTTGGAAGGTGGGGTGATTTTGAAATTAATTGATGAAATTAACTATTAACAGATTTATTAAAATAAAGATGACAAGATGATACAACGGCACGGTTTGAATTAACAAATTTATTAATAATAGGATATAACGGTGCGGATTGAATTTTTATAGGTTTATTAAGATGAATAGCGACCAAAAATGATGTAATTGAATGGTTTGAACATGACAATTTATACTTAGATGAATGAGTGAATGTGTGTGTGTATGAATGTATGAAATGGAAAAAGAAAGGGATGGGAAAGAGAACGAATATGAATAGGAAGTTAATCAGGTGAAGGGGAACGAGAGGGGTTTGGCGAATTTAGAGGAGTGGACAGTTCGGAAAAAGAAACAGGAGAATAAGATATTAGAGGGATGGAAGGAGTGGATGCACGTGGGGGAGAAGAGGTAGGAGTATCAGGGGATAAAATTTGAGAGAATAGGAAAGGAGGTAGGATTGTCGGGTCTGGATAGAAATCTATATCTAATCCGATGCTAATTATGTTTCTGATATATGGTAACTGTTGATCAAAATTGTATGGGTCTCTTATTTCGTCAAAGAGGTGGAGGACCCGATAGATTACACGTGAATGATAGTAGTGACCCACTAAAACCGGATTCCGTAATAGCGGATGGAATTAACAAAATGGTAGTAGGGAAGGTGGAAGTAAAGAAAATGAAACTTACTGTTGATTACTGGAATGCGAGAAATCCACAAAATAACCGGTTGATTGGTGCTCGGTTCGTTGGGATGGGTTGTGCGACTCCCTTCTGATTGTCCCTTCTGATTATGGCACAATAGCACTGATTCTAAATTTTAATTTTTCTTTTTCAAAAATAGGAAAGAGGACGCGTTTTTGCAAGTCTGACTTCTAGAATCTGAATAGCTGAATGAGAGTGTGTCTGACTTTTTTCTGTCTCTCAGAGTAGTATTTGTGGAAAACACTGCGCACTTGCCACAACTGAGTCATGCTTTATCAAAATCTGAATATCTGAACCTGAATACTTGGAAATTTGAATCTGAATGCTCGAGTACGAAACTTGGATATTCGAAACTTGGATATCTGAATCTGAAATTGAGCACGAACTGAGTCTAGACCTGAGTTTGAATCTGAGTCTCTGAGTACGATCTTTTCGTCTCCGTATGTTCTGTTCGCGGAGGCGGATTACCGCGGTTTTTATATCAATGATCGGGGCAGAAGCTATCAGGGTGGGTAGAGAGATGGCTCTTTGAGGGATGGGTAAAGCCCTAAGGAGAATTCAATAAAGTTAAAGATTTAGTTACTAATTTTTATTACTGGTCCTGGTTGATAGTAGTGGGAAAAAGTCTTAGCCATTAGCGAAGTTAAAAGACATCGTGGGAGGAGACAGTTAGTTCTAAAAGACGCGAATATAGATAGGATAAGGGGTGGAGCGTGGATGCCTCATAGTTTTGGGTGGATAGGTTATGATTAGGCGCGATAAGTTAGTGATGGTGGTGGATTCTTGTGAGATAGAGAAATGTATACAAGTGGCCGGCTGGAAAAAGTCAAGATGCCGTAAATCAAAGGTTGAGATTTTACGACTATCAATGAAGTAGGCTTTGTTGGTTGGCTGATAGGGCACATATGGTTTAGGATTGGGAAGATATAAGTTTCAAGTTTTAGAGCAAGAATGCTCTGAGTTGCTTTATTTTGCTGAAGGTTTGTTAGCGCGGAATTTCAAATTTTTATAGCTAGGCCGACGGACACACTTGACGAACACTACCCAGATATAAACTTTGAACGAAGATGTATAGATTTTTACAACAGGGCACTGTTTCCTGTTATGGAATTTTCCCGAATCGACTTTCATTTGGCGCGACGGCTGTTCGCCAGATGGGTCTGTTTCCTAATTTATATTTATATATGTATATATTCCTATTATAGTTATATTAGGAGAATATAAATCCGCAAGAGGAGAAGACAATTTTGTTAGTTAAATCTGCAGGACGTAACACACGAATCGATCCAATTTTTATTAGGTGCGCAACTAAATTCCCGCTGTTTTTCAAGAGATGGCTCCAGTAGTAAGTGCTGGTCGATTGTGACATAACCAAAACGTCATGAACCAAGCTTAAACATATGGTAAACAAACCGCTTTGACACATTAGTGATTTTGTTTTTGCGTCATATACTTTTGGTTGTGTGAAAATGTCTGATTTTGTGCCAAATAATCGTCATTTGCGGGAAGTGTTGCTTTTCTTCTTTCATTCGAAGAAAACGGCGGCTGAAGCGCATCGAGAACTCCAAAAAGTTTACGGAGATGCTGCTCTAAGTGAAACAACGTGCCGTGATTGGTTCTGTCGCTTCAAAGACGGTGATTTCGATGTTGACGACCGTTCGCGTGAAGGAAGGCCACAAACCTTCGAAGACGCTGAATTGGAGGCATTGCTCTATGAAGATCCGTGCCAAACGCAAACTTGCTTCAGCATTAGGAGTTACCCGCCAAGCCATTTCCAAGCGATTACATGCGTTGGGAATGATTCAAAAACAAGGAACTTGGGTTCCTTATGATTTGAAGCCAAGAGACGTTGAGCGTCGTTTTTTCGCCTGTGAACAACTACTCCAGCGGCAAAAAAAGAAGGGTTTTCTTCATCGCATCGTTACGGGTGATGAAAAATGGATTCATTACAGCAACCCAAAGAGAACAAAATCATGGAGACTGCCCGGTCATGCTTCTACGTCGTCGGCTCGGCCGAATATTCACGCTGCGAAGGTTTTGCTGTGTATTTGGTGGGACCAGGGCGGTGTTATTTATTATGAGCTGTTGAAACCGAACGAAACCATCATTGGGGAACGGTATCGAACTCAATTGATGCGATTGAGCCGAGCACTGCGCGAAAAGCGGCCACAATACGAGCAGAGGCACGAAAAAGTGATTCTACAGCATGACAACGCTCGGCCTCACGTTGCCAAACCCGTTAAAACCTACTTAGAAACGCTAAATGGGAAGTCCTACCCCACCCGCCATATTCCCCAGATATTGCACAGTCCGATTATTACTTGTTCCGTTCGATGGCACATGGTCTGGCTAATCAGCAGTTCCGCTCATATGAAGACATCTCAAAATGGCTTGATTCGTGGATAGCTTCAAAAGACGAACACTTCTACCGTGACGGTATTCGAGCTCTGCCAGAAAGATGGGAAAAAGTTGTCGCTAGCGATGGGCAATATTTTGAATGATTCATTTGTAACCATTTTTTCACAATAAAGTTGCATTTTCATCAAAAAAACAGCGAGAACTTAGTTGCGCACCTAATAGTATCTTCATATGATGTAAAGCGCTGCTTAGACAGGCCATGTGCCATCGATCGGAACAAGTGATAATCGGAAGGGGCAATGTCTGGTGAATGGCGGGTGGGGTAGGATTTCCCAATTAAATGTTTCCAAATAGGTTTTGACTGGTTTTACAACATGTGGCCGAGCGTTGTTATGTAGGAGAATAATTTTGTCGTGTCTGGAATAGCAATAGGCGCATTTTTCCTTAAGTGCTTGGCTTAATCTCATTAATTCTGTTCGGTAGGGAGCTCCAGTAATGGTTTCGCTCGGTTTGAGCAACTCATAATACACCAAGCTGATCCCACCAAATACACAGCATGAGTTTTTTTCCACGAATATTCGGTTTGGCTGTCGATGTTGAATGGCCAGGTGGTCCCCATGATTTTCTCTTCTTTGGGTTATCGTAGTGGATCCATTTTTCATCACCAGTGATTATACGAGGCAAAAAACCCTTTCTTTCATGCCTGGCAAGCAGCATTTCGTACGTGCAAAATCGGCGTTCAACGTCTCTCGGCTTTAGTTCATATGGAACCCAATTTCCTTGTTTTTGAATCATTCCGAACGATTTTAAACCATGTGAAATTGCTTGTTGAGTCACTTCTAATGTAAGTGCAAGTTCTTCTTGCGTTTGGCACGAATCTTCCTCCAATAAATCTTCTAATTCCGTGTCTTCGTACACTTTCGGCCTTCCACTACGTTCTTTGTCTTCCACGTCAAACTCATCGTTTTAAACTTTTGAAACCACTCACGACAACTTCTCTCACTTAAAGCAGTCTCACCATATGCTTTTACAAGCAATCGATGCGCCTCATCTGCAGATTTCTTCAAATTAAAGAAGTAAATCAAAAGTTCCCGCAAATGACGCTTATTCGGCACAAAACTTGACATTTTCGCACGAGAAAAATTATGTGATGCTGATACGGAGTCACTAATACTTCAAGGTTATGTTGTTACCATGTATCCAAACTTACGATATTACGTTTTACATATGACAATTTCAACATAATCTTCTGGTGGGGCCATCTTTTGTCAAACGGCGGAAACTTATTTGTACTCCTAATATTTCATACTACATCCTTGTATAATTTAAAATTATTCTTAAAATATTATTAAACAATTCAATAATCAAACCTGTGAACCTGCTCGACTCCGCAAAATAATTAATAAAATATATTTCATTTTCTTGGCGCTGAATATTATTAATACTATTACAAATAATATTACAAATGATATAAATTTTTACAAATAAAATTTGTAAAAATTTGTATTATTTGTAACATTATTATACAATTACAAATAAAATTACAAATAATAATATTACTACAATAATAATAATATTACAAATATAATAATAATAATAATATTACAAATAATAATATAATATATATAACAAATAATAATATTATTAATAATAAAATATTATTTATAATAATTTCGGTGCGCTGAGTAAACAAAACTTTTCAGTATTGTCATAGAGAGGAAAGGAGAGAGAGAGAGAAACAGTCGCGCCCAAGATTCAGATTATGGGCAAGAAAGAATTAGGCTCGCTCGCTGAGCGAGAACGAGAACAACAAGGAGGGAATGATATTCTCTCTCTCTCTCTCTCTCTCTCTCTCTCTCTCTCTCTCTCTCTCTCTCTCTCTCTCTCGCTCGCTCGGCGCGTCGACGATTGCCAATCGCGTGGCTCACACGGATAGACCGAGCTGGCTGTGTGCGTATATGAGGGGGGGGGGAATCCTCGTACAAGCCCGCCACCAAATTCGCATCACTGATACCAATGATGTCAAAACCGAACAAGCTGCGGACAAGCGTAACTTGTAAATACCGGAGATCAACTGTTTATCAGCTCATAGACAATTAATATGACGAAATACCCGTGGAGACCCGTGTACTTCTCTTTCATCTTTGCGTACAATTATGATCAATAAAAAATTTTCACGAATTGTTCGGTTTTGACATCATTGGTATACGTGTGTATGTGTACACGTACAATTGCGATATACACTTATCATGTTAGCATTGATCATTTTTATTCATGCTAAAAGAAATAAATATGATTATGTAAAGAATTTGTCTGCGTATTATTATACATTCTAGTGTTACGTCCTGCGGACTCCGCGTACTTTTAATTTGTTGTCAAGTAGGGCGGATTGCATTTTATATTATACGACCAAATGTTCATATTCTGCGACCTTCCGAGAACAGTGACGTCACATACACAGATTTCTCTTTCTTTTTCTCTCTGCTTTAATCACCGGAGTTTCCTCTATTTCCGTCGGAAAAGATCCGCTGAGTCATTTTGGCCATATATCTCCTCTCCAAATAACCTTAAATAACTTCCCGTTCGGAGCAATAATTTTCTTTGAAGACGGACCGACCAGACAATCTTTCATGTTGTTATATGATATTACTAGCCTTTGATCTTCGAAAACTCATGCTTTCCCATGTTATTTATAAATTCTTATCAGGCACAACCTCTGACTAACCCTAGCGGACCCTAGGCTTCTTTTATAAATAAGGGAAATCGAATTTATTACTTATCATATGGCCGAATGCGCTCAGGCATGATACCACACGACGATATCTCTGGAATTTTCGATACTCCGAAAATACTAACAATCTTGAATCAACTCCTATCCTGTTTCCCACGCGCTTAATCATTGATAACAGTACTACGACATTGTTCTTAGAAATATCGATATTTACTTCTTAAGAAAGCTGCCACGTTTTTTTTCTTTACAAAAGACTTTCGAAATCCTCTTATTGCCACATGCATCTTATCTCCTATAAAATAATCTTCTGGAACATTTCCCCCAAAACCCCACTCTCTCAACCGAGCTGACTTTTTGAGAAAAGTCAAAAGCCTCACTCACTTTTCGCCGATCCAGCACCCAGGAGAGACGCTTCTCTCCAGCACCCCTTCAGGGTTTCTTAACAATCAAGCCAATTTATGGCTTAGACCGACCAGTATTCTTCACTTGTTAATTATTCGGTGCAACGATCTTGTGCCTTCTTGGGCCATTGAGAGCGATCCTGCCGAAACCAGCTGCCTGTCCTTGGCGCAGAACTTGAGGCATCTATCCTCACGGAGACGCAGCAGCCACACCTTTCATTGTCTACTAAGATCAGAGAAGTCCAGCAGTAAGTTATTTACCAGGTGTGTTGGTAATTCCTTTCCGGTTTTTTCGCTAAAGAAAACACGTTATTTGCAATGGATAGTTAAAATATATTTATTCAAAGTATTGGCCATTTGATTCTATACATTTTGCCCATCTCTCAGGCAATTTATGGATGCCATTCCAAAATAACTGTTTCTCCTTTGAGCTAAACTATTCATCGAGCCATTTTTTAAATTCTTCGAAATCGGCGAAGTACTGCTCTGCAAGCGCGTGCCCCATCGATGCGAAAAGATGGTAGTCGGATGGAGTCAGGTCTGGAGAGTACGGCGGGTGCGATAAAACTTCCCATCCAAGTGATTTCAACACTTCTTTGACTGGTTTTGCTGTATAAGACGGCGCGTTATCATGCTACAAAATCACCTATGTCTTTGAGCGTATTGTGGACGTTTTTCGATCAATGCACAGTTCAAATTGATCATTTGTTGTTGGTAGCGATCAGTATTAACTGTTTCTCCAGGTTTCAACAGTTCATAATATACGACACCAACCTGGTCCCACCAGACACAGAGCATGGTCTTGCGACCAAAGCGATTTGGCCTTGCAGTCGATGGGCCGCCTTCGCCAGGTGATAGCCATGATTTTTTTCGCTTGGGATTTTCGAAATAAATCCATTTTTCATCACCCGTTACTATTCGATGCAGCAATGACTCCCTTTCATACCTTTGAAGCAGCATTTCACTGACGATTTTTCGATTTTCCAATTGCCTGTCATTCAATTCATGTGGCACCCATCTTCCCATCTTTTGGATCTTTCCCATCGCTTGTAATCGTTCACAAATTGCTACTCGGCTCACATTCAACTTTTCTGCCAATTGTTTTTGAGTTTGTGTTGGGTCTTCATCCAATAACTCCTGCAATTCCGCATCTTCAAACGTTTTCGGCCTACCAGGACGTTTTTTGTCTTGAACGTTGAAATCACCACATTTGAATTGTCGAAACCACGTTTCACATGTTCTTATGGTTGGAGCATGCTCACCGTAAGTCTCTACCAGTAAACGATGACTTTCAGCGGCTTTTTTCTTTTGATTAAACAAGAAAAGTAATGCGTGCCGCAAATGCACGTTTTCAGGCACAAAACTCGATATTTTCAAAAAATTATTAATCTATAACGCTGTTATTTTGGCGGAACGTAACTTGTGTAGTTTTGAAGTCAATGTCAGTAGAATAAAATGACATATGTATCAAATCATAACATTGCATACTTATGGCTAGTGACATCTGTTACAAAAACCGGAAAGTAATTACCGACATATCTGATATATTTTCTTTTACCTGAGTGACCTCTTTCGTTTCATTTTTTTTATCTTTTCTTCTCTCTCTTTTCTTTTCCTTTCGTTTTACTTCCGTTTTCTATCCTCCATGGCATTCCTCCTTAATTGTTAAATCAGACGCCAGTGGCCAATCTTTTCGATCACAGTCGGATATAACGAACACGGAATTTTGCTCAGACCGCGATTGTTTATACATCTATGTATATGTACACTTTATAAAAACTTGTAAATTTTATTTCATTGTGAACATCCGTCTAATTACTAATAAATCAAGTTGTTGGTAATTGTAAGCCAATCACGGTTTCCAAATAATTATTCTCAACCAAAAAATTCTCCCTTCCCTCAACCGTTGCTCACGGTCCTATCCCAGGTAAAAGGATTCAGTTCCTTAATCTAAATAAAGGACCACCGACGTATGTCCGCGCCAGATAAAGGTGTCATTCCGATCCTTGATCTGCACCGCAGACTTGCGAGTACGTCGGAGCTTGCGAAAGCAAGCGTCAAGTTGTGTTCCTCCTCCAGAACGTAACACTACATAGTTCTTCCTATAATAGTAAACATAACATACTTGAACAACCTCTACGCTCATATCACAAAGCCTGATCCACTGCGCTACTGAAGCAAATTGGTAATTCTTCTGCTATAACGATATTAACAGAAAAGACTAAACTTCAAATTACATTTCTCAAAAACGTTTAAGATTTGCACCGTTTTTGGATAGCATTTGTTACTATTACATCAATATTATACTTTTCTAAAAGCAAAATTGCTCGGTGATCTCAAGGATGAAGATTCCTCTTGTATGAGATATTAATTATTCATTCTTTATTAATGGGAAAAGATTTTCTTTTGGTTTAAATGTTCAAGAAAAGTTATTTGTTCTCTGAGAATCCTTCAATTTCTATGTTCGTGAAAAGTTTATAAAATTCGTAAAGAAAGAAAATTATTTTACTACCTACCTGTTCAAGAGTTGCGCATAAGAGATATCTTAACAAATCTGAATCTGAATTAGTCAACAAATTAAATTTTTCATTCGAAGAAGCATATGTAGGGTAAGCATAAGTAAGATAAGTATAAATAATAAATTAAATATTATTCTCTGAATATATCAGGTGTACAAATGAATAATCCAATTTTTTCAGCTACATTCAAGGTTTATTTTAAAAGAAAGTAAATTAAATTGTTCAATCAAAGTATTCGCCATTGCTTTCTATAACTTTAAGCCATCTTTCAAGCAGCTGATGAATTCCATCTCGGAAAAATGTTACGTCTTTGGACACGATAAAGTCGTCAGGCCATTTTCGGATCTCATCCACTGATTGGAAGTGCATATCGGACAAGGCGTGTTGCATCGACTGAAACAAGTGATAATCGGATGGAGCAATGTCTGGTGAATACGCAGGGTGCTGCAAGACGTCCCAGCCAAGACTCATTATAGTGTCCTTTGTATTGGAAGCAATGTGTGGCCTGGCGTTGTCATGCAACAATTTCACTGGACGTTCTCCTTTGCCAGTATAACCTGGCGGACGTTACGGACGTTTTCGTTCCAATTCTTGACTCAAGCAGATTAATTGATGTTGGTAGCAGTCCGCAATAATTGTTTCACCCGGTTCCAACAACTCATAATAAAGCACGCCCTTGATATCCCACCAAATGCAGAGAAGAACCTTCTTTCCGAAGCAATTGGGTTTTGCGACCGATTTTGATGATTCGCCAGAATTTACCCATGACTTTCTGCGTTTCGGATTGTCATAGAGTATCCATTTCTCATCGCCCGTAACGATTTTCCACAAGAAAGACTTTCGACGCTGCTTATTGAGAAAAGAAAGACACGCTGCGACTCGTTGATTTTTGTTGGTTTCAGTGAGTTCATGCGAAACCCATATTCCTTCTTTCTGGATCTTTCCTATCTCATGTAGGCGTTTGGAAATCGTTTGCTGCATTACACCCAACTGTTCTGCAAGCTGTTTTTGTGTTTGTGCCGAATTCTCAGCGAGCAGTTGTTCCAAATCATCATTATCGCACTTCGGAAGGCTTCCAGGGCGTTGTTTGTCGACTAGACTGAAATTACCGCTCTTAAACCGCTTAAACCAAAATGTGCACACATCGTACGATACAACACCTTCGCCGAAAAAGGAACAAATCGATTCGCACGCTTTTACAGCATTTTTTCTGGTGGAACGATGAGGAGGTCATGCAGACTGTGACAAAGTGATTTCAGGAGGTGGAGCGAACGGTATACGACGAGGGTATACAAAAGCTGATGCCCAGGCTTCAAAAGTGCATTGACCTCAACGGCGATTATGTGGAGAAATAATAACATATTTTGGCACATACCATGTAAATTTCAATAAAATATATTCATTTATCGATTTGAAACAATTGTATTTTTACTTTCTGGATGTACCTCGTATTATCACGACGGCTCGATGTGCTCTGTCTGACCTCCTCGCCTATTTTTCCCGATAAATAGCGCCGATCAAGAAAGATTCGCTACAGCCGGGCCATCAGTATCGTATCGAGGACTTGAGTCCCCACATCCGGCCGTCCTGTTAGAGTATTCGACCCGAATACTAAGAATCCCCACTTCTGTCATCGGCTTCAGGGACCTCGTCATCGCTTTCCTCTCCACTGACCCATGGTTTCATATAATCGGCCGCTGATGACGTTTGGAAAGGCCCTTCGTGTTCGCCAACTTTGCGCACATTATAACGATCATTTCGCAAAACTCGTACAACTTCATATGGTCCAAGATACTTAGGCGCCAATTTGAGGCCGGGCATCTGTCGCGTGCGTCTGATGGCCACGTGGTCTCCTTTCTAATAACGGAAAGATGCTTTTCGCTTTGCGTCAAAATTACTTTTATTCTCCTGTTGTATCTTTATTATGCTCTCTCTAGCTTATCGTCAGAATTCCTCTCGATCGTCATCAAATGAAGCAATCAGTTCGTTCTCCAATAATTCCTTAAGATTAGGATCGCGACGGATACGCGGATCGACCCCAAATAACACACAAAAAGGCGTCGTTTTAATACTACTATGCAGTATTGTATTCAAATACAATTGCGCAATGTCAAGATACTTGTACCATTCGTAATGCTTCGGGGCCGCTAGCTTAGCGAGTAAAGGTATCAGAGTGCGATTTACGCGTTCCACTTGACTGTTAGCTCGCGGTATTCCTGTGGTCGCCAGGACGTGTTGCACGTTTTCCGTATGGCAGTATTCTTCAAAATCTCCCGATGTAAAGGCCGAACCTCGGTTCAATATTATTCGTCTAGGGTTACCGAAAATACACGACTGCTTCTTTAGGTGATTGATTACCTCACTCGCACCGGTTGACTTAGTCGCATACAGCCACGTAAATTTAGAGAATGCGTCGACGACAACAAAGATGTGGATATACTTCTCCCTTATCGACGGTAAAGGACCCAAATTATCGATGTGCAATGTATCCAGCGGCATGGTTCCCTTCTCGATAGGATTTAGCATACCTTTTTGCTTTCCTTGTTTTTCATCTGCCAGGATGCATGCGACGCAATTCATTACAACCCTCTCAACCTTAGGGCGCAAATTCGGAATCCAGTAATCAGCCCTCACTAACATTTCCGTTTTGTTAATACTGAAATGGCCGCGCTCGTGAACCCCTCTTATTATCTGTGCTTGCATGGCTTTGAGAACAATCATTCGTATGTCGCCACCAACTTCTTTATATAAAATTCCTCCGCGGATTATGTAGTCATCCGCTTCTCCACACTCGGCCGCCTCAAAAATCCTAGTTAAATTCTCATCCTCTCTCTGTGCTCTCCTCAAGCGCGCCGCCAATCCATCCCCGCACTCGCTGACCAATAGACAAAATGGCAATGGGTTTCGACTTAGGGCATCGACGTGCCTCATACCTCTTCCGAGCCGATGTTCTACAATGTACTGGAACTCCTCCAATAACAGTGCCCATCGCGCCACCTGCACGCATAAATCCCTCTTCACTATCGTCAAAGCGAACGATTGACAATCGGTTACAATTTTAAATGGTATGTCCAACAAGTACACACGAAAGCGACTAAGTGCCTTCACTATCGCAAGGATCTCCAGCTCATAGCTCGTATATCTTTCTTCCGCCGGAGTGGTTGCCGCTCGCATAATATACAGGGTGCAGTAATCGATCTTCACTGTTCCTCTGTAACAATATCGCTTCGTAACCATGCTTAGAGGCATCTGTGTGCAACTCGGTTTCCGCGCCAGCTCGATACAAACTCAACACCGGTCGCTCACTCAATACAATTTTTAAACGCTCAAACGCCTCACGCTCGATCACACCAAACTGAAACCGCGCACCCGCTCTCAGCAGATTCGACAACCGACAAGCTATCACACTATAACTGGGAACGAATTTATGAAAATATCCGCTTAATCCCAGGACAGCCTGTACCTGACGCAAATTCCGCGGCTCCGGGAAGCATACGACAGCCCTAGTCTTCAATTCGGACGGACGAATCATCCCATTCTCGATAGTGTGACCTAAAAATCCTCCTCTTCAAGAAATTACATTTCTTCCAGTTTATCGCCAATGCGGCCTGGCTCGCGACATCCAGAACAACTCCTAAATTATTCAGCCCATCTCTCTCATCGTTAGAAAGTACAATCAAATCGTTCAAATATATTAACACTATCTTTTTCCTTGCTAAGTCTCGAAAAACCGCGTTAATGAATCTTTGAAAACGGACGGAGAGTTACATAGGCCGAATGCTACCTTCAGGAATTCAAACTGGCCATCGGGCACAATAAATGACGTATATTTTACACTCGCTTCATTGACCCGAACGTGAAAGAACCCGTTTTTCAAATCGAGCGTGCTAAAAACTTTCACATCCTGCAACTGATCTAACTGATCTTCAATTAGTGGGAGCGGATATCGATCTTTAATTATTTTCTTATTTAATACTCTATAATCAACGCAAAGTCTATACGAATTATCCCTTTTTCATTTATCACCAGCATAACGGGACTAGCAAAATCAGAAGCAGAGGGCTGAACAAGCAGAGGCCCGGTCTTTCCCACTCCTCGATCTGTGCATTTACTATTTCCCTTTCAACCTGAGATAAACGCCTCGCCTTTTGATATATTGGTTCGTCATTTTGTAAAATTATCGTCATCTTAACATTGGTTTCTCGCAACTTATTCGGCACATAACTCGCAATTAGCCCAACCACCGCTCATCTACAATCCATATTTTGTATACAGGGTGTCCCATTTTCAGAGTCCACCTTAAATATCTCTTATTTTTAATTTTAGAGAAAAATGGTTCAGACACGTTTTGTATGGTTTCAAGGGGGCCATAAGATGGCATCATTGATTTGACCTTGAAGAGTCATTTGAAGGTCACGTGAAGGTTATCTCAATTTCTTTAGACGGCACTCCCTATTTTTTATTACATATTCTTGTAGCTGACTTCGAGAGCTTCCCAAAATACTATAACCAAATGTTTTTCAGTGAAGTACTTTTCGAGTTATAAAGCTCCAAATTTACAAAATTTTGGTAAAAACACAAACTATTTCGTAAAACATTCACTTTCCGATAGTCTTATCTTACATGATCCAACCAGTCAAGGCAAGATCCGAGCATGATCCAACCAGTTAAGGCAAGATCCGAGCATGATCCAGCCAGTCAAGGCAAGATCCGAGCATGATCCAGCCAGTCAAGGCAAGATCCGAGCATGACCCAGCCAGTCAAGGCAAGATCCGAGCATGATCCAGCCAGTCAAGGCAAGATCCGAGCATGATCCAACCAGACAAGGCCAGATCCGAGCATGATCCAACCAGTCAAGGCAAGATCTTCTTTTGTGTATAATTATTTAAAGTGTTCAAAAACTTGGCCATTTACTTGTATGCATAGCTCTAGTCTATGGTGAAAGTCGTCCCTAACTTTTTCAAGAACACCTACATTAATATTTCTGCAAGCCTGTCTGATCCGGATTTTCATATTTTCAACGGTTGTAGGCTTTTGCGAATAAACTATATCTCTAATGTAGCCCCAGAAATAAAAATCTAGGGGTGTCAAGTCGGGTGATCTTGGGGGCCATTCTTGAACTCGGCTGCCCATACCAATCCACCTATTCGGGAATCTATTGTTTAAATATTGTGTAACAACTCGAAATCTATGAGTCGGTGCTCCATTTTGTTGGAACCACATTCGTCTGAGTAAATCATTGTCGACTCAAGAGGTTGGACAGGTCATTTTGAAGAAATTTTAGATAGATTGCCGCATTTCTTCAAAAAAATATGGACCAACCATAACATCTCCCAGGATGCCTGCCCAAACGTTAATGGACCACTGCCGTTGGAACTCTTGGCTTCTCTGCCAATGTGGATTAGCATCTGAAATATAATGGCAGTTATGTCTATTAACGCCTCTTCTATTACAAAACGTGCCTTCATCAGAAAAAAGCATATTAGCAATGAACCAGGGACTTTGTTGGATTTGATCTCGAGCCCAGTTACAAAAACATACACGGCGTTGGTAGTCCCTCTCTTCCAAATGCTGAGTTAGATGAATGTGATATGGGTGAAACTTGTTGAGCTTGAGCACACGATTGGCTGTTGATTTAGATATAACGTATTGCCTCTCAATTTATCTCGTAGATATTTGAGGATTCAAAGCAACGGCACCTATAACAGTCAATGATGTTTCATCGGGGCCCGATTTTCGCCGGTTTCTTCTAAGAAAACCCTGTTTAGCTCTGTCGTCTTTTTATTACTTTCCCATCAGGATGACGATTGGCTGGAAATCTTTCAGCATAAAGCCTTTCTGCTGCCGAGTAATTATTCCTGGCTTTACCCGAAATGCGAATCATGTCCACAATTTCATTTGGTGGATAAGCAGCCACAGTTATAAAGAAAAAAAGCGCCAAGAAACCAAAAATTCCTGTCTTGTGAAAAAAAAGTCAATGGGTAATAATATGCGTCTGTCTGAGACTTCGCCAAAATACCGATAGTTGCCCAAGTAAGAAATTTGAAACAAGCTTCTTGATATTTGTTTCATTAAAAAAATTGACAATTGCACTTTCACAATTGTTACAGTTCATTGATTATCAGGCAATATAAGATCTCGTCTTGACTGGCTGGATCATGCTCGAATCTTGCCTTGACTGCTTGGATTATGCTCGGATCTTGCCTTGACTTGTTGGATCATGTTTGGATCTTGCCTTGAATGGCTGGATCATGCTCGGATCTTGCCTTGACTGGTTGGATCATGCTCGGATCTTGCCTTGACTGGTTGGGTCATGCTCGGATCTTGCTTTGACTGGCTGGACCATGCTCGGATCTTGCCTTGACTGGTTGGATCATGCTCGGATCTTGCTTTGACTGGTTGGATCATGTAAGATAAGACTATCAGAAATGTTTTACGAAATATTTTGTATTTTTATCAAGATTTTGTAAATTTAGAGCTTTATAACTCGAAAAGTACTTTACTAAAAAACATTTGATTATAATGTTTTGGAAAGCTCTCGAGGTCAGCTACAAGAATATGTAATGAAAGGTAGGGAGTGCTATCTAAAAAAATTGAGGTAACTTCCACGTTACCTTCAAATGACTCTTCAAGGTCAAATTAATGGTACCATCTTATGGCCTCTTCGAAACCATACAAAACGTGTCTGAGCCATTTTTCTCTAAAATAAAAAATAAGATAGATATTTGGGATAGAAAGATATTGGGATGGACACTTAAAATGGGACACCCCGTATAAGAAATGTCCACCTCGTCTGCAGACTGTATCGCATCAATTGCAAAATCTTCTGGACGCATCTCACTGTCAGTCACCAGTTCGCATATCGGCTTTATTGAAATTATACCGTATTTTACATTTACTTCTACCATATCTAAGAAATCAGTGCCAATCAACATATCGCGTTACAATACTTCATCCGGAACAACATGAACGGATACAGCATAAGAATGCCCGTCTACCATAATTTCTGCTTCAACCAGCCCTAATGTCGTCGCACTATAATTCTTAACCCCACAAAACTCTATTTTAGACGCCTGCAATGTAGGCGACCCGATTGACACGTATTCATCCATACGCATAATGGAAATATCGCTACCCGTATCCATCAACGCCATAACGACTCGACCGGCTATTGTTACCTTCTTTGTATATTTTCTCCACGACACATGTGAAATAGACGCGACTGAATTTTCCCCTGCTTTGGTATTCTTCCTTGGGCAACTTGGTGCGATGTATCCATAGCCGCCGCATTCAAAACATTTGGTGCCTTGTTTTTTTGCAGGACAGCCCGCGCTTAAATGTTCCTTAACACCACAATTGAAGCATCGTCGAATACGCATGCTCCTACCTCCGCTGCCCCCGGCATCTCCGTCGGCCCGTCGCAGCCGCTCACCCGCCGACGCCTCCCCGCTACGCTCCTCTTGCCGGCTACGGCTCGGCGCGCCTCGATCTCGTAGAGCCACTCTTTCGAATGCATCGAGAAGTGCATCAGTTGTCGCGAACTTCTGTATGCTTGATAGCGCAAAACAACATCCGGTATGCCATCCACAATATATTCGATTAGCTCGTCCTGATCAACTAGAACACGATTACCCATAATTGTCTTCTCATGGACATACTCACGGAAGCTTTCGTCCTTCTTTCACATACGGCTCTCAAATCTTCGGCGCAACACAACTTTGCTCTCTCGATGCTGGAACATCGCTCTCAATTTGTCTATGAGCTCCTCGAGCGGCAGACCCAAATGTTCCGGTCTCGAATAGAACCGCTACAACGCCTTTTTTTCAGCCGCATTCTGATCAATACTTTGACCTGATCGTCTTCTAATTGGTAAGTCACTCGCAAAAGTCTCAGTTGTTTCTCCCACGTGTCGAAGCTATTGTTAGTGCCATCAAATTCGCTCAGCAGATTCGCTATCGTCGTCATATTCATTCGCATTAGCGCACGCGGCGCTTCCGGCACCCCGACGCCACCATCTCTTGCCATCGCCCCCGTCTCGCCGTCGCGGTTCGCAAGGCCCTCTCGTCGCATCGCACGCAGCATCGCGATCTCTCGGCGGGCCAACTCGAGTTCTCGTTCTGCGAGCTCCTTTTCTCGCGTATAAAAATCAATCTCTCGCCGCCGTAACGCATCCTCACGCCCCTCAACATGACCGGCACCCGCGTCGTCGGAGCCCCCGTCATGCTCCTCCAGTTCAGCCATCCACGAACCCGAGGGATCGACCTCCATCATGCGAGCTATAAGCTCGGCCTTGGCTCCCGCCGTGGTCAACCCGCGCACCCTCAATGCCTCCTTCAGTTTTGTCACCGTAAAAACACTCGGATTGGACATTCCGTATCTGATCGACGTTATCAATCCGCTCGACCAATCACAGAGCTGCACGTCTCTCGAGCCATCGTCATGCAACTGCCAGCTGCGCTCCTCGCAACCGCTCTCTCCGTCGTCACCCGATCCACCAGGATCGCCACCGCTCGCACGAACAGGTCACCCGTCCAACAACCCGCCGCGCACTCTGCAAAACCGGCCTCGCCCGCGCAACACACCGGGCCGCAGGCCGTATACTTCAACGGTCTCTCCACCACGTATCAACTCTGTCTCGAATTCTAGTCCTCTCTGACTCTCTACTGATCCCCTCCGATCGCTCGCCGAACCTCCAGCGATCATCCACCGGTCCTCCGCTGATACCGGACGAGCCCCCAAAATTGGTGTTATGGTGATATTTATTCTATATTTAAGATATTAGCTTACAAAAGTTGGTCACAGCGGGGCCGTTACAGATCGTTGCTTCGGCACAAAGGATTCTCGATCGAGCACTGTTATTATCGTGACGGCTCGACGTACTCTGTCTGACCTCCTCGCTTGTTTCTCCCGATAAATAACGCCGATCAAGGAAGATTCGCTACAGGCGGGCCATCAGTGCCGTATCGAGGACCTGAGTCCCCATATAGTCCGTAAACTTTCACAATTCTGCGTTTGACATAAACACAATATTTGTTTAAAAGCTCAGAAAGGCCGAAAATAATTTAGTACATCTAGTATTAAAAAGAAAAAAGCGCATATGCTTTTCCTTAATGTACTATAACTTTCTAGTGGGCGCGTATGTGAGTAATGTATCAGCTATCAATTGTATAAAAGAAAGAAACAAATCAATTGTAAAAAGAAAGAAATAGTAATCTGTGATATATGTACTAAAACATCTTCGTGCAATGTATATTTTACGTTTATATAGGACACGCTCGTTTTCGTAAGTAAAAAAAACACGCATGCCAGAAAGTTGAAATGATATATACAGGGTGCACGATTTATCTGAAGACATTGAAATATTTCGAGAATGCATTGGATAAAAAAAGTGGTTAATAAAAGTTGTTAGCCTCGAAGGGGGACATCCAATGATACCAAACTCGCCCTCCCACCCCACCCCCTGGGGGTGGGGGTTGGGGGCAACTTTGAAATCTTAAATGGAAACCCCAATTTTTTATTACAGATACGGATTCTACACCACAAAATACGTAAATTTTGTCCGAAACTTTTTTTTTGATTCGTGATAGATGGCGCTGTAATCGCAAAAAATTATATTTTCCGCAATTCTCCAGAAATGATCATTGGATTGAGAAATAAAAAATACCTGTTCAATAATTTTAAAGAACATAATAAAAGTTATTCCCCTCCATCCTCTCGGGGTAGGGTGGGTGGTAACGTTCAAATCTGAAATGGGAACCCGAATCGAAGAGGGAACTGCTCGACGCGCCACTGTGGGTGTATGGCGAACTACGGCTTATTATAAAAGACAATGCAATGCTTATTATAAAAGGCAGTGCAATGCTACGGCTTATTATAAAAGGCAGTGCAATTGAGATTTGAACGTTACCACCCACCCTACCCCGAGAGGATGGGGGGAATAACTTTTATTATGTTCTTTAAAAATATTGAACAGGTATTTTTTATTTCTCAATCCAATAATCATTTCTGGAGAATTGCGGAAAATATAATTTTTTGCGATTACAGCGCCATCTATCACGAATCAAAAAAAAAGTTTCGAACAAAATTTACGTATTTTGTGGCGTAGAATCCGTATCTGCAATAAAAAATGGGGATTTCCATTTAAAATTTCAAAGTTGCCCCCAACCCCCACCCCCAGGGGGTGGGGTGGGAGGTCGAGTTTGGTATCATTGGATGTCTCCCTTCGAGGCTAACAACTTTCATTAACCACTTTTTTTTATCCAATGCATAGTTCTCGAGATATTTCAATGTCTTCAGATAAATCGTGCACCCTGTATACAGGGTGTCCTATTTTAACCTTCGCATTAAAAAATCTTGAAATCTTCGAGGTCGGCGAAGAAATGTTTAAGACAAAAGTTTTAGGTCTGGATAGGGGAAATACATCAGTGACCTTGACCTTGACCTTGAGGTCAAAATTCGTGGTAGATCAAAGTAATTTTTTTAAATGGAGACCTCAATTTCTTATTACACCGTCTTTTTCTACTAATTAATATAAACTAATAATAATTAATAATTAATATAAACAACATTTTGTCTGAAACATTTTTTATTTGCTTAGTATATTTTGATATATTTGAAGAAAACTTGATAACTTTTTCATCATTTAACTTACAATATCTCGCTAACTATTCGTCGAAAGAAAAAATATTGTATTAGATTTTAATAATTTTCTAATAATTTAATAATTTTAAAATTTCCTAAGGTCGGTAAGTTAACAAAAGTTAGGACACTATTATAGTAATATATTCTTGATAGTAAATGAAATAGAAAAGTCTAATACTATTTTTTCTTTCGACGTATAGTTAGCGAGATATCGTAAGTTAAAAGTGAAATAATTACCAAGTTTTTCTTAAATATCTCAAAATTTATTAAGCACAGAAAAAAATGTTTCAGACAAAAGTTGTTCAAATTAATTGGTAGAAAAAGATAATATAATAAAAAATTGAGATTTCTATTTAAGAAAATTGATTATCAGTGAATATTTCAAAAGTCGTGCCATTTATGGCATGCGTGCTTTTCTTACTTACGAAAACGAGCGTGTCCTATATAAACGTAAAATATACATTGCACGAAGATGTTTTAGTACATATATCACAGATTACTATTTCTTTCTTTTTACAATTGATTTTTTTCTTTCTTTACACAATTGATAAGCTGATACATTGCCTACATACGCGCCCACCAGAAAGTTATAGTATTGGGTGAAGTAAAAAGTTCTAAGCGTTTTTTCTCTTTATTTCGACGATGAAATTAACAAAGTTAGGGTTATCGGATTTAGATCAAATATGCGCCGTTTTGTTCGATAACTTTTGTCCATTTTGAAGGCAATTTCATAATTCCGCGATTGAAGAAGTCCTCGTCCCTATTGGTAAAAAACTTGGCCAGCTCATTTTCACAAGCCTCTCTTGAGATCAGTTTTGTACCATCAAGAAAATTTTGCAAATGCTTGAAAAGGTGATAATCGCTTGGAACCAGGTCGTGGCTATACGGCGGGTGCGATATAACTTCCCATCCAAGCTCTCGGAGTTTCTGGCGCGTCGTCAAAGGTGTGTGCGGCCTGGCGTTGTCTTGATGGAACACAACACCCTTCCTATTGGCCAATTCTGGCCGCTTCTGGTCGATCGCCTGCTTCAATCTGGTTAGTTGTTGACAGTGTAGGTCCGAATTGAGTGACTGGCCCGATGGGAGCAGCTCATAGTGGATGATTCCCTTCCAATCCCACCAAACACACAGTAAAACCTTCTTGGCCGTTAATCCGGGCTTGGCGATCATTTGGACCGGCTCACCGCGCTTGGATCCACGATCTTTTTCGCCTGTTGTTCTCGTATGTGACCTATTTTTCATCGCCAGTCACCATCCTCTTCAAAAATGGGTCGATTTCGTTACGCTTCAGCAAAGAATCGCAGGCATGAATTCGGTCCAAAAGGTTCTTTTGCGTCAATTCGTGTGGCACCCATACATCGAGATTCTTCTTGAGACCAGCCTTATGCAAATGGTTCCAAACGGTTTTCTGGCTAATCTTCAGTTCCTGGGCAATGGAATAAGTGCTCGCCGGTCCGACTCGACGATTTCCATGATTTTATCGACATTTTCGACGATTGGCCTACCAGAGCGTGTCTTATCTTCGACGTCCATATTACCAGAATGGAATCGTTGGAACCACCGCTTTGCTGCTGCATTCGATACTGTATTGAGTCCATAAACAACACAAATTTTTTTGGCCACCTGCTCCGCTTTTTCCTTTTGGTCGTAGTGGTACTGAAGAATATATTGAATTTTCTCTTTTTCTACCTCCATTTTGGAACGCTCTACCACACAACTGGCTTCACCAAACACAAAACTGTCAAAGAACTTTTTTTAAAGCGTTATGTCACCTTTAAGTCGCAGTATAGAATGAACAGATGCGACATATACATCATGAGATATGACCTCACTAAAGCCATCTAGCGGAAAACGCTCAAAACTTTTTACTTAACTCAATATATTAAGTAAAAGCATATGCGCTTTTTTCCTTTTAATACTAGAAGTACTAAATTATTTTCGGCCTTTCTGAGTTTCTAAACAAATATTGTGTTTATGTTAAACGCAGAATTGTGAAAGTTTCTGGACTGTTTATTTAATATTCATTTTAATCTGATAGAAACTTCACAATAATGCTGTCTTGAACATATAATAACAAATTCAATATTTGCTTACAATAGTACAAAAAAGTCAAAAATATTTTAATACACTACTAGTGTAAAGGTCACTTTACACAACGTATTGTTCGCGATAAATTTGGGTTATAAAGGGGGCGGCGCCAAAATCCGGATAAAATTCAATTTGAATTTCCCGCCGTTCTATATTACTGCGAGAGGTCGCGATTAGCGTCCAAATAGCTTGACGCATGTACTAAACATGCATAACCTCGAAACAGTCGCAATGTTGAAACCAAGTGCGGAGTATAATCGAAGAGTCACGATTATCGAAAGTGCTCGTGCTAGGCGCTCAGTGACAGAAATCATTTGATTCTTCGGGTACCCAAGATCGATTGTGTATGATGTCGTCGCGAAGTATAACGAGTTGGAGAAGTCCAACGAAGGTTTCGCAATACCGGCAAGGAAAACTTACTCGAAGGAGCGCGTTATCAGGACGCCCGAAATCATTCAACGGGCTCAGGAACTGATTTTTGAAGATCAAGGGCAGTCGATTCAAAAATTGTCGGCCGTTGTCGGTGTGAGTGAAAAAACTATGCGTCGAGGAGGACCTCCGCTACAAGTCTTATACAATTAAAGTGAGACAGATGCTTTCCAAAGCTGCCAGGACAAAGCGAGTTGAGCGTTGTAACCTGCTTTTATATTCTTTATGAAACAATGCTGCCGGACGCCTCAGGCTTTCTTCTGACGAAAAAATGTTTACTGTCGATGCGAAAATCAATCGAAGGAACGATCGCTGGCTTGCCCCATGATCCTGTAGATGTCCCCATTGTTTCCAGAACGAAATTTCCGGCGAATCCCAGACAGCACGCATTAATGAAAATATTTATGAGAAAGATTCATAAATATTGTGAAAAAATATTTTGCATAAATATGTAGTAAATATTATATACATATTTCGGATAAAGATGTGATGAAGAATATAAAAGGAGTAGAAAAAATATTTAGAATATATTTTGAAAATATTAAGAAAAATATTTATGATTATAAAAGAAAAATATTTTTTGACATCTTTTAATAATATAATATAAATATATATCATAAATATTTTGATCAATAATAGATAAACGTATATGATAAATATTATAATATAATTTTTTTTAATATTTGAAATTAATAGTTGGAATATTATATGCGAGCCTGCCATTTATGATTACATAATTTCCAATATTGTCCGTGCCGGTAAGAGCACCCGATAACGTTTCCGAAGGTATCCTGAGAGTATAACGTTTGCGAACACACCCGAAATCGGGACTACTGATAGAATCCACTAGATGCTTTGAAGCGCCGGATAAAGACCACTCTTTGTACACAGAATACGCACAGATTCGACGGCTGGATAAAAAAGAGCGTGAAACGTAGGAAGAATAATAGCAGTAAGTTCTACGTAATTCACATTATCTTCGTAGTGTTCTTATATAGTATTCCTGCAACGTCAGATTGCAGGCGGCGTAGCGTCAGATATACGAGGTTTTGGAGCATTTTGTTCGATATACCTAACCAAATTTTTCCACCTGGGCGCGTTTTTCCGGTCGAATTCGACCGACCTTGTTATTAACTTTACTTTTTTCTCGATTAATTCTGTATTTTATTTTATTGATTTAGACAAAATATTTTTCATAAAATAACAATAATAATAATTCGTAATTCTCGTTTCGGTCGGATTCGACCAACCATGTGGTACGTCGTGTGATTCTTTGAAGTTGAAAGTGGTGGACTACGGTGCTCTCTGTAATAATGTGATGTATATGAAAAAGTGGTTAAAATATTTGTTTTGTACTACCACCATACATGGTGGAAAATATATCAGCTATTAAAGTGCCGGTTAAAATGTAATCTAAAACAATGTTATAAAAATATATATATACAAACAGCACAAAATGTGCAAGGGCTGCCGCAGAGATGTAATCTCCTTTGGAGATTTGTACTATTTTAGTAATTGTTAGTAAAGCAGTACTACTAATGCATACATAAATATTGTGCCTAATTGTAGAAGAAAGATTCAAGTAACTCCCTCAAATATGCCACAAGAAGGCAAAGTACATAAACATGTAAGCAAAAAGACATTTGTACCGTTCTGCTAAGGAACAAACAAAAATAGATATACAGTTGTTACTGACAAAAGTACAATCCGGTATCAAAGACACAAATGGACAGTGGGTACGGGATGTTGCAAATGATAATTTCCAAGGTAACGATAACTGTAAAACAAAGACCCATACATAGAACGCGTTTACAATCATGTCAGCTCACTAACAAGTTGAATATAGCCAATCAGAAGTGGCTTATAAGCCTTCTGATTGTCTATACTTGACTTGTCAGTGTTGTAACATTGTTGTATGCGCGTTTTGAATATGGGCCAGAAAGTATATTGAAACAGTATAGAAAAATACGTATATGTGTGTAACAGTATAGGTAATAATGTAATATTGTAGCAAGCACAAGTAATGTCATACACTTGCAACACCACAATGAGCCTGGTACAAACATTAGTGACAATGAAAACTCCATTGACAATAATGCATGTGATATTGAGGATGAATATTATTATACTGAAGCAGGTAACAATATGAATAATATGGTAGTTATACAACATAACAGATGAATTTAGTTGTGCTTGGTAAACGTGATTATTTGTGAATACAATATATTAGGTTGTTCGGAAAGTTCGTTTCAAATTTTTGAAATAAATTAAGAGCGCAATATTTTACACAAAGAGGAACTTTATTGAAGCAAATATGTACCGTTTTGTTCAACGACCTTGGCCCATATTTCAGGAAGCTGCATGATGCCTTTGCTCCAAAATAAATGTTTCTTATTGGCGAAGAATTTATCAAGATGACTTTTGAGGACTTTCAAAGACTCGAATTTCTTTGTCCCGAAGAAAATTTTTTAAAGAAAGAAATAGATAGTAGTCAGATGGGCAAGGTCAGAATATGGAGGATGAGGAAGAACGTCCCATTCGAAGTCTAACAGCTTCCTACGGATAGACATTGCGACGTGAGGTCTGGCGTTATCATGATGGAAAACAATTCCACGCCTGTTGGCCAATTCAGGGCGCTTCCGTGCGATGGCAGTCTTCAGTTCGTCCAGTTGAAGGCTGTACTTCGCCGCGTTGATGATTCGTTTGGTTGAAGAAGCTCATAATATACCGCGCCCTTAAAATCCCACCAGATACTCAGAAGAACCTTTTTCGCGTGAAGCCCCGGCTTGGCCACTGTTTGCGTAGACGCGTCGCTGGTTCCCACGACCTCTTGCGGCTAACATAATTGTATAGGATCCAACTTTCATCGCCTGTTATGATCCTCTTCAAGAACGGTTCTTTTTTGGTGCCGTTGAAGCAGCACGTTCACAGCAACTGCCGTTCATTCATTTCGTGTGGCACACACATCCAGTCGACTTGAGAATCCTAGCTTCTTCAGATGGTCATGCACGGTGGAAACAGACTTGTGCAGAGTGTCGGCGAGTTCTCTAACTGTCACTCGAGGATTTTCGTGCACGAGATCCATAAGAAGCGTTTCATCAACCTCCTGAGGCCGGCTGAGCGAGCTTGATCTTGCCATGTTGAAATCGCCAGCTTCGAATCTTCGATACCATTTTCGAACTGTCTGGTGAGTGACGCAGGCATCTCCATATACTGAGAACATCTCATTCAGGGTCTGCGAAGCCGTGAAGCCACGTTTAAAGCAATATAGA